>NC_086452.1:445679288-445949288 GCF_028390025.1 Pseudophryne corroboree | reverse complement strand
CCCACGTGATTGGCTCCGCCCAGTTCTGGAAACCCCCCCATGCAAATCCTGCGTTTGCCACTGGGAGGGTATTTGCTGTGTGCAGGGGTGGGATCGCATTTGTAGCAGAACTGCACAAACATCAGTTTGTGCAGTCTCTGCGCAGCCCAGGACTTACTCAGCCGCTGCGATGATCGGGGCCGGAGCTGACGTCAGAACACCTCCCTCCAAATGCCTGGCCCCTTCTGCGTTTTCCCAGACACTCCTTGAAAACGGTCAGTTGCCACCCATGAACGCCCTCTTCCTGTCAATCTCCGGCGATCCCCGTTGCTGCGGTCCGTCGCGCCTGCGCATTGCGGTGCATACGCATGCGCTGTTCTGATCTGATTGCAGGCTGTACAAAAATGCAGCCTAGCGATCAGGTCTGAATTACCCCCCATGTTTTTTGGTGCCTATAATAATGTTTAAGTTTCACTTTTTTTCTTTAATATACAGTATATACTATACACCGCAAATCATTTAGTCCGAGGCATGTGGTAATGATACTCCAACTTCCACATATCGGAAAGCTCTGAGGTGATTTAAAAAAAAGTACTAACCAATCAACTTCTATCATTTTATAGGCTGTGTTTGAAAAATTACAGGAACTTTATCTCTCTCCAAGATTTGATAAATCTCCCCCATAGGGGGTCATTCCGAGTTGATCGCTCGCTAGCTGCTTTTAGCAGCCGCGCAAACTCTAAGCCGCCGCCCTCTGGGAGTGTATTTTAGCTTAGCAGAAGTGTGAACGAAAGGATCGCAGAGCAACTACAAAAATAATTTGTGCATTTTCAGACCTACTCCTCGCTTGCGATCACTTCAGACTGTTCAGTTCCAGATTTGACGTCACAAACACACCCTGCGTTCGGCCAGCCACGCCTGCGTTTTTCCTGGCACGCCTGCGTTTTTCCGAACACTCCATGAAAACGGTCAGTTGACACCCAGAAACGCCCACTTCATGTCTATCACTGTGCGGCCACCAGTGCGACTGAAAAGCTTCGCTAGACCTTGTGTAAAACTACATCGGCTTTGTGAAAGTACGTCGCGCGTGCGCACTGCGCCGCATACGCATGAGTAGAAGTGCCTTTTTTTGCATCATCGCTGCACAGCGAACATTTTTATCTAGCGATCAGCTCGGAATGACCCCCATAGTCTGTTACCTTTGCATCCTCATTACACATTAAAGAACAATTCTCATTGTCCACGTCTGAACGTCACAGTATAGACTTCTTCTATCACCTTCCTCTTACCAAGCTTATCGGTTTATAACGTGTTTACATGACAAGAGCTTTACAGATGCATGTGAGTGGAATAATGCTTATAATTCACAGCGATAGGCACTTTTATTTTTATTATTCTGGACCACTCGGCAAGTGCCCATATCTTACTTATACTTGTATGCAGATTGAAAGACCACACAAGTGTCACACTCGGTTTTCACCAATTTGTGTGGCCAGAGGGGTATAAGGTCCTGATCATCTTTGTGCCAGAGAGGTTTGCAGTATGGTGTCTAGATGAGGTGGCGGAAGCTCTGATGGCTCAAGAAGAACTAAAATGGTGGAAAGCATACCACCCAGAGCCAGATTAACAATGGGGCGGATGGAGCTGCAGCTCCAGGCCTCCCATTGAAAATAGGCCCAGAGATCCCCTGCAATGCAGCCAGCGTTGACAAGAAAAAAAAATTCCTGTCACCACCAGCCCAGCTAACTCGCAGCCCGGCCACCAGAAATAACATCACCACTGACCTCTGCTGGCCAGAGAAGCCCCTCCTGCGCCAGACGCCCCTGGGGGGGGGTCCAGGGTGCTCAGTGTTCCGCGGCCAGCTCCGAGTGCCGTGGTGGGGAGATGGGTGCAGCTTCTGCACTAAGCTGCTACAAGCGGCACGTGAGGGAGGGGCTGGGGATCGGTGCTTTGTTTTCCCATGGGAGTGGTGGGTGTCCCGGTGTTCAGTATTCCCACCACTGGGGGGGGGCACTGTGTTCAAAGATCCTGCTACACGAAGGAAGTGCTCTGTGATCCTGGGGGGGCCTGCTGCTGCTGCTTATTTGGCTGGCAGGTGGCCAGCTCTGAGTAGGTCCATGGTGGGAACATGGGTGCTGCTTCTGCTCAGCTGCTACAAGCATGATTGCTTGTGGACTAGGGGCAGCCCCATGGTGCCGGCAGACACTGCATTATTACTGATTAACTGGCCAGTTCAGGATGTGGGCAGTCAGAATGGCAACACCACAATCCCAACATTATTTGGAATACCGACAATGGCATCCCAAATAGGGGCACCAGCCCAGCACCGGAATCCGAACAGCCAAGATGCCGAATGAATATCCATGCAGGACAGGTAAGCCGCGTGGGGAGGAGGTTAGGTGTAGGCTGCGGAGGAAGGGTTAGGCTGCACTCCAGGATGGGGGAGGTTATGTTTAGACTGCAGGGAGGGTGGGGGTGGGTGGGGGGGTTTAGGTTTAGGCACCCTCTAGGCGGGGTTAGAGTTAGGCTACCAGGGAGAGGCGGGGGGTTTAGGTTTAGGCTGTGGGGGGAAGGTCTTCCCCTGTTGGGATTCCGATCATCGGGATGCCACGGTCGGTATTCTGACAGCCAGCATCCCAATTGCCGGCAAATCAGTACCAACCCGCTAGTTTGTATTGACGCTTCAGTGATTGAATCATACCTGGATTTAAAGTACAGTAACCAGTATTTTTTATTTTTCTCTGACGTCCTAGTGGATGCTGGGAACTCCGTAAGGACCATGGGGAATAGCGGCTCCGCAGGAGACTGGGCACAAAAGTAAAGCTTTAGGACTACCTGGTGTGCACTGGCTCCTCCCCCTATGACCCTCCTCCAAGCCTCAGTTAGATTTTTGTGCCCGGCTGAGAAGGGTGCACACTAGGGGCTCTCCTGAGCTTCTTAGTGAAAGTTTAGTTTTAGGTTTTTTATTTTCAGTTAGACCTGCTGGCAACAGGCTCACTGTATCGAGGGACTAAGGGGAGAAGAAGCGAACCTGCCTGCTTGCAGCCAGCTTGGGCTTCTTAGGCTACTGGACACCATTAGCTCCAGAGGGACCGAACACAGGCCCAGCCTCGGAGCTCGGTCCCGGAGCCGCGCCGCCGGCCCCCTTACAGAGCCAGAAGCAAGACGAGGTCCGGAAAAATCGGCGGCAGAAGACATCAGTCTTCAACAAGGTAGCGCACAGCACTGCAGCTGTGCGCCATTGTTACTCAGGCACACTTCACACTTCGGTCACTGAGGGTGCAGGGCGCTAGGGGGGGGCGCCCTGAGCAGCAATGTAAACACCTTGGCTGGCATAAATACACCACATATAACCCCCAGGGCTATATGGATGTATTTTAACCCCTGCCAGAACACACCAAAAAGCGGGAGAAAAGGCCGCCGAGAAGGGGGCGGAGCCTATCTCCTCAGCACACAGGCGCCATTTTCCATCACAGCTCCGCTGGAAGGACGTCTCCCTGACTCTCCCCTGCAGTCCTGCACTACAGAAAAGGGTAAAAAAGAGAGGGGGGCACTAATTTGGCGCAGTTTTAATACTAACAGCAGCTATAAAGGGAAAAGCACATTTTATAGTGGTATTCCTGTCTATATATAGCGCTCTGGTGTGTGCTGGCATACTCTCCCTCTGTCTCCCCAAAGGGCTAGTGGGGTCCTGTCCTCTATCAGAGCATTCCCTGTGTGTGTGCGGTGTGTCGGTACGATTGTGTCGACATGTTTGAGGAGGAAAATGAGATGGAGGCGGAGCAATTGCCTATTATAGAGTTGTCACCCCCTAGGGAGTCGACACCTGAGTGGATGAGCTTATGGAAGGAATTGCGTGACAGTGTCAGCTCTTTACGACAGACAGTTGACGACATGAGACAGCCGGCTACTCAGCTTGTGCCTGTCCAGGGGTCTCAAACGCCATCAGGGGCTTTAAAACGCCCGTTACCTCAAATGGCAGACACAGACACGGATACTGACTCCAGTGTCGATGATGAGGAGACAAACGTGACTTCCACTAGGGCCACACGTTACATGATTGAAGCAATGAAAAATGTATTGCATATCTCTGATAATACAAGTACCACTAAAAAGGGTATTATGTTTGGTGAGAAAAAACTGCCTGTAGTTTTTCCTGTATCCGAGGAATTAAATGAAGTGTGTGATGAGGCGTGGGTTTCCCCCGATAAAAAACTGATAATTCCTAAAAGGTTATTGGCATCGTACCCTTTCCCGCCAGAGGATAGGGCACGTTGGGAAACACCCCCTAGGGTGGATAAAGCGCTCACACGCTTGTCTAAACAGGTAGCACTACCCTCTCCTGATACGGCCGCCCTAAAGGAACCTGCCGATAGAAAGCTGGAGAATATCCTAAAATGTATATACACTCACACGGGTGTTATACTGCGACCAGCAATCGCCTCAGCCTGGATGTGCAGTGCGGGCCTGGCGTGGTCGGATTCCCTGACTGAAAATATTGATACCCTAGATAGGGACAGTATATTACGGACTATAGAGCATTTGAAGGATGCATTTCTATATATGCGTGATGCACAGAGGGATATTTGCCGACTGGCATCAAGAGTTAGCGCGCTGTCCATTTCTGCAAGAAGAGGTTTATGGACGCGGCAGTGGTCAGGTGATGCGGATTCTAAAAGGCACATGGAAGTATTGCCTTATAAGGGGGAGGAGTTATTTGGGGTAGGTCTATCAGACCTGGTAGCCACGGCAACTGCTGGAAAATCCACATTTTTACCCCAGGTAGCTTCTCAACCTAAGAAGACGCCGTATTATCAGGCGCAGTCCTTTTGGCCCCATTAGGGCAAGCGGGCAAAAGGCGCCTCATTTCTGCCCCATGGCAGAGGGAGAGGAAAAAGGCTGCAACTAACAGCCAGTTCCCAGGAACAAAAGCCCTCTCCCGCCTCCGCAAAGTCCTCAGCATGACGCTGGGGCTTTACAAGCGGACTCAGGCACGGTGGGGGCCCGTCTCAAGAAGTTCAGTGCGCAGTGGGCCCACTCGCAAGTGGACCCCTGGATCCTTCAGGTGGTATCTCAGGGGTACAAATTGGAATTTGAGACGTCTCCCCCTCGCCGTTTTCTAAAGTCTGCTTTACCGACGTCTCCCTCAGACAGGGAGGCAGTATTGGAAGCCATTCACAAGCTATATTCCCAGCAGGTGATAATCAAGGTACCCCTCCTACAACAGGGAAAGGGGTACTATTCCACACTATTTGTGGTACTGAAGCCGGACGGCTCGGTGAGACCAATTTTAAACCTAAAATCCTTGAACACTTACATACAAAGGTTCAAATTCAAGATGGAGTCACTCAGGGCAGTGATTGCAAACCTGGAAGAAGGGGACTATATGGTGTCTCTGGACATCAAAGATGCTTACCTACATGTCCCAATTTACCCTTCTCACCAAGGGTACCTCAGGTTTGTGGTACAGAACTGTCACTATCAGTTTCAGACGCTGCCGTTTGGATTGTCCACGGCACCCCGGGTCTTTACCAAGGTAATGGCCGAAATGATGATACTCCTTCGAAGGAAGGGAGTTTTAGTTATCCCTTACTTGGACGATCTCCTGATAAGGGCAAGATCCAGAGAACAGTTGGAAGTCGGAGTAGCACTATCTCAGATAGTGCTGCGCCAGCACGGTTGGATTCTCAATATTCCAAAATCACAGCTGATCCCGACGACACGACTTCTATTCCTAGGGATGATCCTGGACACAGTCCAGAAAAAGGTGTTTCTCCCGGAGGAGAAAGCCAGGGAGTTATCCGAACTAGTCAGAAATCTCCTAAAACCAGGCCAAGTCTCAGTGCATCAATGCACAAGGGTCCTGGGAAAGATGGTGGCTTCTTACGAAGCAATCCCATTCGGCAGATTCCACGCAAGAACCTTCCAGTGGGATCTGCTAGACAAATGGTCCGGGTCGCATCTTCAGATGCATCAGCTAATATAATATAGGATAATCTTGTCACCAAGGACAAGGGTGTCTCTCCTGTGGTGGTTGCAGAGTGCTCATCTTCTAGAGGGCCGCAGATTCGGCATTCAGGACTGGGTCCTGGTGACCATGGATGCCAGCCTGAGAGGCTGGGGAGCAGTCACACAGGGAAGAAATTTCCAGGGCTTGTGGTCAAGCCTGGAGACATCACTTCACATAAATATCCTGGAGCTAAGGGCCATCTACAATGCTCTAAGCCTAGCAAGACCTCTGCTTCAAGGTCAGCCGGTGCTGATCCAGTCAGACAACATCACGGCAGTCGCCCACGTAAACAGACAGGGCGGCACAAGAAGCAGGAGGGCAATGGCAGAAGTTGCAAGGATTCTTCGCTGGGCAGAAAATCATGTGATAGCACTGTCAGCAGTGTTCATTCCGGGAGTGGACAACTGGGAAGCAGACTTCCTCAGCAGACACGACCTCCACCCGGGAGAGTGGGGACTTCACCCAGAAGTCTTCCACATGATTGTGAACCGTTGGGAAAAACCAAAGGTGGACATGATGGCGTCCCGCCTCAACAAAAAACTAGACAGGTATTGCGCCAGGTCAAGGGGACCCTCAGGCAATAGCTGTGGACGCTCTGGTAACACCGTGGGTGTACCAGTCAGTGTATGTGTTCCCTCCTCTGCCTCTCATACCCAAGGTACTGAGAATCATAAGAAGGACAGGAGTAAGGACTATACTCGTGGCTCCGGATTGGCCAAGAAGGACTTGGTACCCGGAACTTCAAGAGATGCTCACAGAGGACCCGTGGCCTCTACCTCTAAGAAAGGACCTGCTCCAGCAGGGACCCTGTCTGTTCCAAGACTTACCGCGGCTGCGTTTGACGGCATGGCGGTTGAACGCCGGATCCTGAAGGAAAAAGGCATTCCGGATGAAGTCATCCCTACCCTGATCAAAGCCAGGAAGGATGTAACCGTACAGCATTATCACCGTATTTGGCGTAAATATGTTGCGTGGTGCGAGGCCAGGAAGGCCCCTACAGAGGAATTTCAACTGGGTCGTTTCCTGCATTTCCTGCAAACAGGACTGTCTATGGGCCTAAAATTAGGGTCCATTAAGGTTCAAATTTCGGCCCTGTCGATTTTCTTCCAGAAAGAACTGGCTTCAGTTCCTGAAGTTCAGACGTTTGTCAAGGGGGTACTGCATATACAGCCTCCTTTTGTGCCTCCAGTGGCACCTTGGGATCTCAATGTAGTTTTGGGGTTCCTAAAATCACATTGGTTTGAACCACTCACCACTGTGGACTTAAAATATCTCACATGGAAAGTGGTAATGCTGTTGGCCCTGGCTTCAGCCTGGCGTGTCTCAGAATTGGCGGCTTTATCCTATAAAAGCCCTTACCTAATTTTTCATACGGACAGGGCAGAATTGAGGACTCGTCCTCAATTTCTCCCTAAGGTGGTTTCAGCGTTTCACTTGAACCAGCCTATTGTGGTACCTGCGGCTACTAGGGACTTGGAGGACTCCAAGTTGCTGGACGTAGTCAGGGCCCTGAAAATATATGTTTCCAGGACGGCTGGAGTCAGAAAATCTGACTCGCTGTTTATCCTGTATGCACCCAACAAGCTGGGTGCTCCTGCTTCTAAGCAGACTATTGCTCGTTGGATTTGTAGTACAATTCAGCTTGCACTTTCTGTGGCAGGCCTGCCACAGCCAAAATCTGTAAAAGCCCATTCCACAAGGAAAGTGGGCTCATCTTGGGCGGCTGCCCGAGGGGTCTCGGCTTTACAACTTTGCCGAGCAGCTACTCGGTCAGGGGCAAACACGTTTGCTAAATTCTACAAATTTGATACCCTGGCTGAGGAGGACCTGGAGTTCTCTCATTCGGTGCTGCAGAGTCATCCGCACTCTCCCGCCCGTTTGGGAGCTTTGGTATAATCCCCATGGTCCTTACGGAGTTCCCAGCATCCACTAGGACGTCAGAGAAAATAAGAATTTACTTACCGATAATTCTATTTCTCGTAGTCCGTAGTGGATGCTGGGCGCCCATCCCAAGTGCGGATTGTCTGCAATACTTGTACATAGTTATTGTTACAAAAATCGGGTTATTATTGTTGTGAGCCATCTTTTCAGAGGCTCCTCTGTTATCATGCTGTTAACTGGGTTCAGATCACAGGTTGTACGGTGTGATTGGTGTGGCTGGTATGAGTCTTACCCGGGATTCAAAATCCTTCCTTATTGTGTACGCTCGTCCGGGCACAGTATCCTAACTGAGGCTGGGAGGAGGGTCATAGGGGGAGGAGCCAGTGCACACCAGGTAGTCCTAAAGCTTTCTTTAGATGGGCCCAGTCTCCTGCGGAGCCACTATTCCCCATGGTCCTTACGGAGTTCCCAGCATCCACTACGGACTACGAGAAATAGAATTATCGGTAAGTAAATTCCTATTATTTATTTTATTAAGACAGGAGCTTGAAATACAATGGTGTTGCAGCATATTAAAGAGCCATTAAAATTAAAATAATATGTATCTATATATTATGGGACCCGGAAAAAGTGTAGCAGTACCCTAATTTGTGCAGGGTATGAGGTGTGAGTAGGTAACAGAGGGGGTCATTCCGAGTTGATCGCTCGCTAGCTACTTTTTGTAGTCATGCAAACGCATAGTCGCCACCCACTGGGGAGTGTATTTTAGCTTTGCAAGTGTGCGAACGCCTGTGCAGCCAAGCAGTACAAAAGTAGTTTGTGCAGTTTCTGAGTAGGTCTGAACTTACTCAGCCGCTGCGATCACTTCAGCCTGTCCGGTCCCAGAATTGACGTCAGACACACACTCTGCAAATGCTTGGACACGCCTGCGTTTTCACAACCACTCCCTGAAAACGGTCAGTTGACACCCACAAATGCCTTCTTCCTGTCATTCTCCTGGCGATCGGCTATGCGAATGGATTCTTCGTTAAATCCATCGCCCAGCAACGATCCGCTTTGTACCCATACGACGCGCCTGCGAAAAACTGCAGCGTGCGATCAGGTTGGAATGACCCCCATAGTGATGTAGTGTTGGGAGGTAGTTTGGGCAGGTACGGTGTGGTGATAATTCAGACCTGATTGTTGTTGTGCGAATTTGAAAGGTTGCCGATTATCGATAGACTGCGCATGCGTACGGATTGTAATGCGCAGGCGCGAGGTCAAACTGGGAAAGAAATCAGCTTCTTTTTTGATATCTAGGCGTACACAGATTGATTGACAGGAAGCAGACATTTGTGGGTGGTAACTGACCATTTTCATGGAGTGTCAGGAAAAACACAGGCGTACCCAAGCGTTTTCAGGGAGGGTGACGTCAGCTCCAGACCCGATCAGCCTGTTCTCATCACACTGTAGGAGTAAGTCCTGGGCTGCACACAGTCACAGACTGGAAAAATCATTAGATGGTGGGGTATATTTACTAACATTCGTAATTCTCCCGATTTGGTGGGAGAATAATCACGAATGACATCGAAAGTGTAAAACTGCAACTTTTTGAATTTGTTACGACTAATTTACTAAGCTGCCGTATTCTGCATTTTCGGGTTTTCCGATGTCGATGTCATTCGTTTTTTTAGGCAGTGTTTTACGTGAGTGACTTGTAAAACACTGCCGACTTTAATACAATGAATCTCGGCCGGATCTGAGAGATTCGTGCTGGGCTTCATTGTGCACTTTGTTTAAAAAAAAAAAAAAAAAAGTTTAAATGTTAAAAAAAAATTGCGTGGGGTCCCCCCTCCTAAGGCAAACCAGCCTCGGGCTCTTTGAGCCGATCCTGGTTGCAGAAATATGGGAAAAAAATGGACAGGGGTTCCCCCATATTTAAGCAACCAGCATCGGGCTCTGCGCCTGGTTCTGGTTCCAAAAATACGTGGGACAAAAAGCGTAGGGGTCCCCCGTATTTTTAAAACCAGCACCAGGCTCCACTAGCTGGACAGATAATGCCACAGCCGGGGGTCACTTTTATACCGTGCCCTGCGGCCGTGGCATCAAATATCTAACTAGTCACCCCTGGCCGGGGTACCCTGGGGGAGTGGGGACCCCTTCAATCAAGGGGTCCCCCCCCCCCAGCCACCCAAGGGCCAGGGGTGAAGCCCGAGGCTGTCCCCCCCATCCAATGGGCTGCGGATGGGGGGCTGATAGCCTTTGTTGATAGTTATGAATATTGTTTTTAGTAGCAGTACTACAAGTCCCAGCAAGCCTCCCCCGCAAGCTGGTACTTGGAGAACCACAAGTACCAACATGCGGCGGAAAAACGGGCCCGCTGGTACCTGTAGTACTACTACTAAAAAAATACCCAAAAAAAGACAATACACACACACCTTGAAAGTAAAGTTTTATTACATCCATCCACACAAACATACATACATACTTACCTTATGTTCACACGAGGGTCGGTCCTCTTCTCCAGTAGAATCCATGGGGTACCTGTTGAATAAATTATACTCACCAGATCCAGGGTACCAGGCTCCTCGGATAATCCTTTTGTAATCCACGTACTTGATTAAAAAAATAAAACGGAGACCCGAGCCACGCACTGAAAGGGGAGCCATGTTTTCACATGGGTCCCCTTTCCCCGAATGCCAGAAACCCCCTCTGACTGATGTCTAAGTGGGTTTCTTCAGCCAATCAGGGAGCGCCACGTTGTAGCACCCTCCTGATCGGCTGTGTGCTCCTGTACTGTCTGACAGGCGGCACACGGCAGTGTTACAATGTAGCGCCTATGCGCTCCATTGTAACCAATGGTGGGAACTTTCTGCTCAGCGGTTGACCGAAAGTGACCTCACCGCTGACCACAAAGTTCCCACCATTGGTTACAATGGAGCGCATAGGCGCTACATTGTAACACTGCCGTGTGCCGCCTGTCAGACAGTACAGGAGCACACAGCCGATCAGGAGGGTGCTACAACGTGGCGCTCCCTGATTGGCTGAAGAAACCCACTTAGACATCAGTCAGAGTGGGTTTCTGGCATTCGGGGAAAGGGGACCCATGTGAAAACATGGCTCCCCTTTCAGTGCGTGGCTCGGGTATCCGTTTTATTTTTTTAATCAAGTACGTGGATTACAAAAGGATTATCCGAGGAGCCTGGTACCCTGGATCTGGTGAGTATAATTTATTCAATAGGTACCCCATGGATTCTACTGGAGAAGAGGACCGACCCTCGTGTGAACATAAGGTAAGTATGTATGTATGTTTGTGTGGATGGATGTAATAAAACTTTACTTTCAAGGTGTGTGTGTATTGTCTTTTTTTGGGTATTTTTTTAGTAGTAGTACTACAGGTACCAGCGGGCCCGTTTTTCCGCCGCATGTTGGTACTTGTGGTTCTCCAAGTACCAGCATGTGGGGGAGTCTTGCTGGGCCTTGTAGTACTGCTACTAAAAACAATATCTTACACTTTTACAAAAAGGCTATCAGCCCCCCATCCGCAGCCCATTGGGTGGGGGGGACAGCCTCGGGCTTCACCCCTGGCCCTTGGGTGGCTGGGGGGGGGGGACCCCTTGATTGAAGGGGTCCCCACTCCCCCAGGGTACCCCGGCCAGGGGTGACTAGTTGGATATTTGATGCCACGGCCGCAGGGCACTGTATAAAAGTGACCCCCGGCTGTGGCATTATCTGTCCAGCTAGTGGAGCCCGGTGCTGGTTTTAAAAATACGGGGGACCCCTACGCTTTTTGTCCCCCGTATTTTTGGAACCAGGACCAGGCGCAGAGCCCGATGCTGGTTGCTTAAATATGAGGGAACCCCTGTCATTTTTCCCCCCATATTTCTGCAACCAGGATCGGCTCAAAGAGCCCGAGGCTGGTTATGCTTAGGAGGGGGGACCCCACGCAATTTTTTGCCAACAAATTAACACTTTCCCACCCCTTCCCACTGATATACATGCACGGATCTCATGGATCCGAGCATGCCTATCCAATCACGGCTCAAAAAAGCAGGTCTGGTTTTTTTTAGCACTTTTTTACGAGTTGTATTTTTTCACGGCAGTGTTTTGTTTTTTTTTGCTTTGCACTTCTTAGTAAATGACCGAGATTCATACTTAAACAGCCGCGTTTTGACCGATGGTGTATTCATTCGTATTTTTTTTGTTGGACTTGCAAAAAAATACGAATGGCCTCATCACTGCCGTGATTTCTGCTTAGTAAATTACCGAGATGACACTTTGAAGAAAAAACGGCATCTCGGACAAAATCGGGACCTTAGTAAATATACCCCGGTGAGTGAGTTGTGAACGGATTTGCAGCTGACCGGCGTATGCAAAGCTTTTCGCACGGCGTATGCAGACTAGCACAGGGCGGTTTTTCACTCTGTCTGGGCGGTGCCCATCTGATCGCAAAATACCCTGAGAATTGTTGTAACAGGATTCACAGGGACAGGGCTTTCCCTGTATACAATAATTAATACATTCCTGTGATGTATTCAATTATCCCGATACGATTTTGGTCAAATGTATCACACCCGCATCTCGAATGTGGATTGTGTTAAATATGCCCCATAGTGTGGAGATGGTCTATTTACTAAGCCTTGGATGGAGATAAAGTGGACGGAGATAAAGTACCAGCCAATCAGCTCCTGCCATGTCACAGGCTGTGTTTAAAAAATGACAGGAGCTGATGGCTGGTACTTTATCTCTGTCCACTTTACCTCCATCCAAGACTTAGTAAATAGACCCCACCGTGCAGTGATGTAGTGTGGGGAGGATGTGCAGTGATGTACAGAAGTATGCCACCACACCCACCTGCCCACACAGGGAGAAAATCTCTGTGGCGCTAATCACACCCACTGGGCTGCAACAATAGGCCCTTCAAAAATTTCAGCTCCAGGCCATTGTGGACCTTAATCTGGCACTGATACCACCATCAGGTTCTTGGCTGTGCAGAATATCCCACATCTGGATGCCAGTAGGAGAAAGCTTTGCAGTAATATCCACCACCCCCAGGTTTAAGTAAAAGGCAGGGGTGGGGCAGTGGGTGTTACTACTCACCTGGCTGATAAATAAAAAAGAGGAATACTGTATGTGTGCCCACAAATTCATTATGGCAAAGGGTTCCAGCCGACGTATTCTAAACAACCCCCCAAAAATGTAATTTTATATATATATATATATATATATATATATACTGTGTGTATATATATATATATATATATATATATATATATATATATATACTGTATATATACACATCTTAGATGAGAATTTTGGATTCCATGGAATCCTAACCGCTCCTAACTTATGGAATACTAGTCGGGTGTTCCTGCCAGACTTGGATTCCAGATCGAGTCTGAACGTCATCCTCCCGGCGTCAGATTCTCGCTGGTTTTGGATTCCATATTAGGAGCAGCGTCCGGGACTCTGCGCCATTTCACTCCAGTCACGCTGCTGTATACTGTGCTCTGCGGTGTCCATCCAAGTGGCTGTGCGGAATACAAGTGCTGTCACTGTGTCCATAAGGGGCTATGCTGCTGTCACTGTGTCCATCTACAGGGCTGTGCTGCTGTCACTGTGTCCACCTTAGGGGCTGTGCTGCTGTCACTTTGTGCATCTACAGGGCTGTGCTGCTGTCACTTTGTGCATATACAGGGCTGTGCTGCTGTCACTGTGTCCATCTAAGAGGCCGTGCTGCTGTCACTTTGTCCATCTAAGGGGCTGTGCTGCTGTCAGTGTGTCTATCTAATTGGCTGTGCCGTCACTGTGTCCATCAAAGTGGCTGTGCTATGCTGTGTCCATTCACAAGCTGTGTCCAGTCCCCTTTGTCTAATTCCATCACAGTTGTGCTACACTGACTCCGCAGTAGAACAAACTGTGCGTTCAGAACCATCACACATCCCTGAGGAGAGTCTAGGGGTGCCCACGTTAGCTATGTGTAAGTCTGACATTTCTCATACTGTCCTCATAGAGAAGCCTCTTCCGCCTCCTTCCACCATTCCTGCACCATCTGCACATGTGGGGAGCAGTACAAGTAAAGATGGCGATGAGGACATAATAGAAATTGAGAATGCTTGTGGAACAGGATGAGGGGGATATGTGTGTACTACTACTATCTGGCACTGAGGATAAGGATGTTGATTTGTTGTTTGTGTAAGTCAGCCACTAGTGGTTGCAGTTCTTGCCCATGATAAAAAGAAAGCCATTGTGATGCCTGGGCATAAGACACAAAAAACACCTCTTGGTTATGGAATAATTTTTACCCGAATCCTGATATTTGTGAAGGGATCTGATCCATTTGTGAGGCCAAAATTAGTAGAGATAGGGACGTTAGCCATCTAGGTACCTTCTCCATGTTACGGCATTTGCAGCGACTTCATGAAATTTATTTTACAAGATTATAATGTAATTAACAACCTCATCATCAACCTTCTACTTAGTGATTGGAGGTAGTCCTTCCAAAAAATTGTTTTTTGGGGACCCAAACAAACTAAGCACTTCAGCTACAAAAGTGTCAGTCCCTGTCGCTGAAGTGCTTGGTCTGTTGAACTGTGCATATCATTTTTAATATCCGACACAAGGGTGGGTGGGAGACCCAAGGACAATTCCATCTTGCACCACTTTTCATTTCTGCCACTGCTGTGTGGCAATGTTTCATAGATGTGCTATAAACTGCCGCGTGTTTGTGCCATTGCAGCCTTTGGCCTAAAGCGGATGAAAATAATATTGTGAGATGTGAGGTGGTCAAAATTGACTTGAATGAGTGGAAATTAATGTTATTGAGGTTAATAATACTCTAGGAACAAAAAAAGGCCCAAACCAAAACCGGAAGACAAATTTTCTACGTATACTCTTCTGTCATCACTTGTTCTTGTGTAGAAAATTATCCCTATCACTGATACAAGAGAGAAGTAGGGATTATTTATGCATTTTTATTTTGTGACAGATTCAATTAATGGGGCAGGTAGACTATGCCATTTAATATACACAATTATGATGTTACTTTTAGTTGTGAGTTCATGTTACTCTTTAGCATGAAACTATTTTTTTTCATGCCAACCCTTTCTTCCTGAGAGAAGGCTAACCAAACACAGGCCTCCAAAACAGGCTTCTGCCGTTGATGTGACCAGAGGCGGAACTACCAGTGATGCAGGGGACTAAGGGGCCCACTGCTGCCCAGACCAGCAATGAGTTATCACCTGCAACCTTCTCCCCCGCACAGACCATTTTGAGCAATGTAAGATGAATGGCCCAGTGCAGAGAGCAGGATGGGCCCCACTACCTGAGGGAAATACCCTTTACCTTAGGTGGGCAGGGCCAAGGACGGATTGGCCATAGGGATCGTTAGGAAGATCCCTGGCAGGCCGACGTGTATGTGGGGCCTGTTTTGTATGTTGTCATGTGGCCCCGCCCCCACATGACAGGCAGCCCACCAGACTCAGTACACTGCATTGTCCCCTTTCATTCTGTTATTCCATCTCTGCAGTACAGTAACTCTGCCATCCAGTGACACTGCTGTGGTTACACAGTATCTTATACCTCTTGTGCTGCCCATGTCGGGCCGCTTCTACAAACTTATAGGGCCACGCTTATGGTCTCAGACACAACTGCAGCAAAAGATGCAAGGAAGGCCGCAATTGCATACAATCAGGCCCTATGTGGAGGGATCCCGCACCCTCAACAGACCCCACCCCCTCTTCAGACAGCACCCACATTAGGGCTGCTTCCATGAATTTCCCGGGATGGAAAATCAGCCCAATCCGCCCCTGGGCAGGGCTGACCTCGTGTGTGCCGGTCTAAAAGAGGAGTCCTGCCACCAATCAGCGCTGATGATCACAGCCACATACCGCCTCTAATTAACAGACCGCTGTACATTATTTCTGATTCACTGCCATCTGTGAATAAAAGGCAGCTCGCAGCCGTGTAACTGGCACTGTCAGAGTCTGCTGGTCTGAGGAAAGCACAAGGGGTGGGGGTCTTTGTCACAGACTGAGCAGAGGTTGCTGTGTTCCTGCCCCCGCCAAGGTACATCCTGCACCATGCAGGACAATGTGCTTGTACCTCTGTCACCCACTGCCTCCTCCTGTCACCCACTGCCTCCTCCTGTCACCCTCTGCCTCTCCGTGCATTTCACTCTTACTCTCTGCCTCCTCTTGCCTACCGTTGTCACCCTCTGCCTCCACCTGCCACCCACTGCCTCCTCCAGTCACCCACTGCCTCCTCTTGTCACCCTCTGCCTCTCTGTGCATTCCACTGTCACTCTCTGCCTCCTCTTGCCTTCAGCTGTCACCCTCTGCCTCCCCCTGCCTTATGCTGTCCCCCTCTGTCTTGCCCAGTCACCCACTATTGTGGACCTGGGTTGGGGTGGAGGAGAGGGGTCCAAATTATATTTTTGCACACAAGTTCCGCCACTCGATGTGACTGTACTGACTGGTACCGGCTGTTTTGTCAGACCTATATAGGATGTAGAAGCATCTATACAACTGTCTCCAACAATTGCAATACTTAAAATAGGCAGTAGATGGCAACATACACCAACCACAGTACATAGATATAGGTATTGCACATTTGCACAATGGGGGTCATTCCGAGTTGATCACTCGCTAGCAGTTTCTAGCAGCCGTGCAAACGCTATGCCGCCGCCCACTGGAAGTGTATTTTAGCACAGCAGAAGTGCGAACGGTTGTATCGCAGAGCGGTTACAAATTTTTTTCGTGTCATTTCAGAGTAGCTCAAAACCTACTCAGCGCTTGCGATCACTTCAGACTATTCAGTTCCAGTTTTGACGTCACAAACCCGCCCAGCGTTCGCCCAGCCACGCCTGCATTTTTCCTGGCACGCCTGCGTTTTTCCGCACACTCCCTGAAAACGGTCAGTTGACACCCAGAAACGCCCACTTCATGTCAATCACTCTGTGGCAAGCAGTGCGACTGAAATGCATCGCTAGACCCTGTGCAAAACTACATCGTTCGTTGTGCCTGTACGTTGCGCTTGCGCATTGCGCCGCATACGCATGCGCAGAATTGACGTTTTTTAGCCTGATCGCTGCGCTGCAAACAAATGCAGCTAGCGATCAACTCGGAATGACCCCCAATATGCTGAGGATTTATTCACAGACACATAAAACACAAGAGGGTTTACACATTCCCCAGCTATACAAATGAACACTTGTCCAACGCAATCAATAAAATTTTCTGCTGTAATACATTTTTTAGTAATAAAAACAAAAAATTGATGCCCAATTCATGGATTCTAAACTTTTTTTATTTCTTTGGTAATTGTGCATCCTCATCCTGTTGATTTGCCCCATTCAGCATCCGTCCAGTTTACAGTCTGGTGTCTCGATCTCCCTGCAAGACAATTACGTTTCCAGTAGAGCGTTAATCCTATCAGTTTTACTTCCTGACAGTCCCTACATTCTCAGATACACAGGATGCCCTCTGTAAGCAGACGATATGGAAGTGACAGTTATAATCTGACTACAGTAGCGCCATACAGAAAGGCTGCACTGCAAACTAGGAAAAGCAGCGGCTCAATGAATAAGGCCTCAGAGAGGCAGAATGATCCCTGTATAAATGCCAGTGTCTGCTCCTTGTGACCACATCAATTCACGGGCGCTTGTCAAAAGTTTGTCAAGAGGCTGACTCACGTCAAGATTCTAGTGATATCATAACCTTAAAGACAATATGGACAAATACATAGTGTGTAACACTGTATAACATTGACACACTATAACCATTCGCTCTCTAATACAGACTCGTACCAAATATGATGGTCTACAATGAAGTAGACAGCATTCACTATATATAGGAGCGGATCACCGACTCGCAGAGATAGTAAAATCCTCCTTCAATCCTTATGGGGTACAGCTCTTCTCTCAGTTAGCCCATGCACAGTGAATATGTGAATGAAGAGGAGCTTAATAGTGTATTACCGCAATCAAATATTTTTAATAGAACAACATAAAAACTCATAGGGCAAGTGGACGCTCACCAGATCAAATGGTCTACAGATATAAGTAGACAAATGCACGTTAATAAAAATTCAGCCAGGCGTCCCCAGGAGTAGTCATCAACGGCAAGTGAGTCCTCCACGTGTTCCCAAGATACCTTTTACCAACGCGTTTCAATAGCAATCTGCTATCTTTTTCAAGGTGTATAGGTATCCACACAACCGGGGTATTTATACCCCACCCGTTAAAACACAAAAGAAATCCTATTACCAGACATGGATCTCCTAACTGCTAAGGTCCCCATATACAGTTATAATTAAAAACCAGTCCAATATGTCCATTCCCCCATCCAGTCAGGATGGGGGAACACCTCCGAAACATTAAAAAAGGCCTTGAGATACATGCTTTATCGGCACATTTTAAGAATACCCACAATTCTAATCCCGCTAATATTAAGAATTTTTATGCTTTAAAAAAAGTAGTATTGGATAGAAGAGGGGGAGATACTCATAAAAAATTGGCTAAGATAGAAATGCAGACCATATTTACATATAAAACCTTAGAGCCAATGGGTCTCAATAAAGATTTTGAGACCAAATGGTTCATATGAATAATGGTATATGCATAGGATTCAACCCGCTTTAGGTATACTAGTTGTTTTATTTCTACTAGTGTAGAATGTTTTTATACATTGTACATTTCAATACCTATTCTAATCCTGTTAGTACAGAATGTATATTTGGATATCATTTTATGTTGTTTTTAATATATTTTTTTGTTTTCCTTTGTAATGCCATGCTTGGTCCCCACTAAAATGGCGCCCAGCAAACACTATGATGGAATGGATGTCCTTTAGTCTCCATTGTTGAAACCGCCACGAACGGACATTGCACTTCCGGTTACGGATACTATAGTGCCGGACCGGCTTAGTGGCGCACTTCCGCCACGATGGACTTCCGTATAATGGGTGCTATGGAGAGCGGGAACAATATATGTTGGTGCACTTCCGCCGGAAATGGTACCGGCATTGCAGAACGTACATGGGACACTATAAGGAATGGTATTTCCGCCGGAAATAGAGTCATCATGACGAGACGTAGTTTTGGAAACAACTGGAAGTGGCAGATTGGCGGGAACAACGGAGAGAATGATATTATGGAATGGACATATTGGACTGGTTTTTAATTATAACTGTATATGGGGACCTTAGCAGTTAGGAGATCCATGTCTGGTAATAGGATTTATTTTGTGTTTTAACGGGTGGGGTATAAATACCCCGGTTGTGTAAATACCTATACACCTTGAAAAAGATAGCAGATTGCTATTGAAACGCGTTGGTAAAAGGTATCTTGGGAACACGTGGAGGACTCACTTGCCGTTGATGACTACGCCTGGGGACGCCTGGCTGAATTTTTATTAACGTGCATTTGTCTACTTATATCTGTAGACCATTTGATCTGGTGAGCGTCCACTTGCCCTATGAGTTTTTATGTTGTTCTATTAAAAATATTTGATTGCGGTAATACACTATTGAGCTCCTCTTCATTCACATATTCACTGTGCATGGGCTAACTGAGAGAAGAGCTGTATCCCATAAGGATTGAAGGAGGATTTTACTATCTCTGCGAGTCGGTGATCCGCTCCTATATATAGTGAATGCTGTCTACTTCATTGTAGACCATCATATTTGGTACGAGTCTGTATTAGAAAGCGAATGGTTATAGTGTGTCAATGTTATACAGTGTTACGCTATGTATTTGTCCATATTGTCTTTAAGGTTATGATATCACTAGAATCTTGACGTGAGTCAACCTCTTGACAAACTTTTGACAAGCGCCCGTGAATTGATGTGGTCACCTTTTTCTATTTTGTTTCGTTTAAAGTGTTGGTGACACTTTTACCACTGTATCCAGGCTGCCTGTTTTGGCGCATGTGTGTGTGATCACTTCTTGCATTCCATATTGTCTGCTCCTTGTAAGTTCAGGCATCAAACCTTGATTGTAAGCTCTACTGGTCGGGAAAGCTGTGCCTGACATACCGTGCTCTGCATCCTGGGCAAGCATTATATTTTCTATATGGTAAATTAATTTCACCTTCTTCATTCACAGATTGCTAGGTTTATAAGAAGCAGTGGATACATATACAGAAACACTATACAACCAGATGACCTGTAGAAATATTTGGCAAAAGTTTCAGAACACCCCATAAAACAAAAGCACAACTTTTCCAATTCACATGGGACAGTCCAGATTTGAAGGGACTGTCTGGCCTTCCCGTAGCACAGGACTTCTGACCTGATTCAACAATTATCTCCAGGAATGATAGAGCAACTGCCACTGTTTGTCTGCACGTGTGAGAAAGGCATTGAATGGGAGCAGTATTCTGAAGGCATGCTGTTCCTTGTAGTGCTAATGGGAGATCCTGGGGGTGGCTCCCAAGTAAGTAAGCTCTCTGTCTGGATGTGTTTTAGTATGAGCGTTTATCATGAGGCCTACTGTAGAAAAATCACATGGCCCTATGTGGGCACTGCTATTATGAAGTGTTAGGACTGCTGATATCGGAGAAGCCTTGGTGCGGCTCAGCAGCTAAACATGTCTTTGCAAACATGTGCGACCAATTCTATGAAATTCTATTACCATATAGGTTCAGGTATGGTTACAGGTAATTTTTTAGTGTGCTGGGGGTAGATTGGGGGGGAAGCCCCCCCTCTCTGTCTGCTGATTGTCTGTGACCCCTCCCCCTTTCTAGCACCTGATATAATTATCTCCAGGAATGATAGAGCAACTGCCACTGTTTGTCTGATCCCACCAGTACCAGAGTTTTAGGAGGTTTTTAAATAAAGAGGGGGGGGGGGGGGGGGGGACGCAGAGGTTCTCAACATGACATGGCCTTGCTCCCATGTAGCGTGATGCCCATAACTTCTCATGCTGTCCTGATTAGGGACAACTAAACATTGGGAGATACAGTATTTCCCCTGAACCTCCCTCCAGTCTCGGCGCATGTCCTCGTGTTCTAATACTTCTCTTCCTTTGAAAAATGTTTCCCTCCTGGACCTTGTTAAAACCTTTGATATATGTGAAAGTCTCTATCATGTCCCCCCTTTCTCTTCTCTGCTTCAAACTAAACATACTGTATTAAGTTCCTTTAGTCTTTTCTGGTAAGTTTGTGGTGTAGACCATACACTATAACTGGAGAGAAAGATCGATGGGGCTCCCATAGTCCTTTCACTAGGACTTCACTCTCATTTTTCCCCCCTCTTTTTACTGATACGTTATGTCTGTATCAGATAGTGAAAGTATATATAGATTTAAAGAACATTGGCAACCAGGCTATAGCATAGTAACATAGTTGTTGAGGTTGAAAAAAGACAAGGGGCCTAATTCAGACCTGATCGCTCGCTAGCGTTTTTTGCACCGCTGCGATCAGGTCAGAACTGCGCATGCGTATGCACCGCAATGCGCAGGTGCGTCGCACGGGTACAAAGTGGTTAGTTGCTCTGCCACGGGTTTGTGCAAAGAATCCATTCGCAGGGGCGATCGCAAGGAGATTGACAGGAAGAAGGCGTTTGTGGGTGGCAACTGACCGCTTTCTGGGAGTGGTTGGAAAAACACAGGCGTGTCCATGCGTTTGCAGGGAGGGTTCCTGACGTAAATTCCGGTCCCGGGCAGGCTGAAGTGATCACAGCGGCTGAGTAAGTCCTGGGTTGTGCAGAGACTGCACAAGATCAGTTTGTACAGCTCGGCTACACATGCGATCACACACTTGCACAGCAAAAATACACTCCCCTATGGGCGGCGACTATTTGAATGAAGGACTGCAAAAAAATCCTAGCGAGCGATCAGGTCTAAATTAAGCCCAATGTGTCCATCCAGTTCAATCTATATTTAATCTACTGCTACTGTATGCTCTGGATTTACTTTTACTACCTCAGATACTACCATACATTAATATTAAAGGTTATATCCTTGGATGCCTTTTTCAGCTAAAAATTTGTATAACCCTTTTTTTAAACACATCAATTGAGTCAACCTTCTCTGACAGAGAGTTCCATAACTTTACTGCCCTTACTGTGAAGAATCCCTTCCTTCGCTGGGTATGAAACCTTCTCTCCTCTAACTTTAGGGGATGTCCGCGGGTCCTGTGTACAGATCTCTCGATAAACAAATCACTTGATAGTTCCATGTATTGACCCTTATGTATTTGTAAACATTAATCATGTCACCTCTTAGGGCTAAAACACACTACCCGGTTTTTGCCGGCCGGGAAAAAGTCGGACGGCTTTTTCCCGTGCCGGCATTGTAGTTAACAGTGTGAGGGCTAGGGTCCCTCCACACTGCACGGCCCCGGCAGCCGAGTCTCACCACTGCAAGGTCCGGCTGCCGGGTGGCCGCCGTGCTGTCTTTGCAGCCAGTGAACCGTGTGTGTGAAGGGGAGCTTTCACACACAACATTTTTTTCTCAAGCCGTGTCTGATGCTGTGCATGCGCACAGCATTACACACGGCTCAAAGCCGTCCTGTGTGCGAGACTCTGCCGGTTTCTCCCGGATGGCAAAAAGCCGGACAAAGTTTGTCCGGCTTTTTGCCATCCGGGAGAAACCGGCCAGTGTGTTACAGCCCTTAGACGCCTCTTTTCTAATGTAAACATATCTAACCTAGATAGCCTTTCCTCATAATCCAATGACTCTAAGCCCTTAATCAATTGTGTAGCTCTTCTCTGAAACTTTTCAAGTTCCATGATATCGTTTTTATAGTGAGGTTCCCAGAGCTGTACACAGTACTCCAGATGTACCAAAGATTTATAGAGTGGCAGGATTACACTGTCTTCCCTTGTCTCTATTCCCCCGTTTTATGCATGCTAATACCTTATTGGCCTTTGCTGCTGCACCCTGACAATGGCCACTGCTGCTAAGCCTACTGTCAATCTGCACCTCCAAATCCTTCTCCATTACTGATTTTCATACATTTACTCCATTTAATTTATAGATTGCATGTTTGGTTTTGGTTCCAAAATGCATAACTTTACATTTCTCAATATTAAAGCTCCACTTAGCTACCCAAACCTCCAGTTTAATTAAGTCATTCTGTAGAGAGTCTACATCCTGATCTGATTTAATTATCTTACACAGTTTAGTGTCATCTGCAAAAATGGACACTTTGCTCTCAAGACCGTCTCCTTTGTCGTTTATGAATATGTTAAACAGAAGTGGCCCTAGTACAGACCCTTGAGGTACACCACTTAATACTTTATCCCAACTTGAAAATGTTCCAATAACCACCACTCTCTGGGCCTAATTCAGACCTGATCGCTAGGCTGCAATTTCGTACAGCCTGCGATCAGGGCTAAACTGCGCATGCGTATGCAATGCGCAGGCGCGTTGCACAGGTACAAAACGGATCGCCGCTCAGCGATGGGTTTGTGCGAAGGATCCATTCGCACGGCCGTACGCAAGGAGATTAACAGGAAGAAGGCGTTTGTGGGTGACAACTGACCGTTTTCAGGGAATGGTTGGAAAAACGCAGGAGTTCCCAAGCGTTTGCAGGGAGGGTTCCTGATGTCAGTTCCGGCCCCGGACAGGCTGATGTGATCGCAGCGGCTTAGTAAGTCCCGGGCTACTCAGAGACTGCACAAAATCAGTTTGAACAGCTCTGCTACACATGCGTTCATACACTTGCAAAGCTAATATACACTCCCCTGTAGGCGGCGACTATCTGTTCGCAGCGCTGCAAAAATCGCCTGCTAGCGATCAGGTCTGAATTAGGCCCTCTGTTCACTATTTGTCAACCAATTTTTGACCCAAGTAAAAATGTTGCTTCCTAGGCCAAGCTCTCTTAATTTACAAATCAGCCTCATGTGAAGTACTGTGTCAAAGGCTTTAGCAAAATCTAAAAAGACCATATCCACAGCGTTTCTCAGGTCTAGTTTCTCACTTCATAGAAGCTAATTACTGTAAGTTAGTTTGATATGACCTATCCCTCACAAACCCATGCTGGTTCCTACTAATGATCTTATAGCACCCCACGTACTCCTAAATGCTATTCCATAATATACCTTCCAATATTTTCCCCACTATAGATGTCATACTTACTAGTCTGTAATTTCCAGGATGTGTCTTACTTCCCTCAGTACTGAGCCTGATGTGATTGAATCTTTGAAAATGAAGTGCCTTGCTAATGTCTGGACTGGATGATTTTAGGTCCAGCCTATAAAATAAAAAGCAATCTTGGCACACCAGAGGTTTGAAGAAGATAGAGAATAAGTCAGACTGATTAAATCTAAATGTATTTATTTTGTATTTAAAACACAATTTAAAAAAGGATCATGAAATTCCTTTAAAATATCAACATAATCTTATATTTGCATCACATAATAAAACAAGGTGGTATGCTGATATTATTAATCTACTGCCTTATACAGACAATAATATGCTGGTTTTAGTGTTCCAGTGCCTTATACCGATATTATTAGATGGTCGCCTCAGAGGCACAGGCAAATGTCCCGAGACCTGCTTGTCCCACGTTGATAAAGCTCAATGTCACTTAAGAGAACAATCTCTATTGGTGTGAGCTTTATTAGCCGTATATTGCCTTATCCCCCGCTGCTTAATTTATCACAGTTTTTGATTGCTCAAAACCTTGTAAAACAGTTTTGGGTTATTTCACCCTTTACTGCAGCCTTATTTAATGCACAAGTAGCTCCCAGCACTTCCTCTATTGCCCACTGTGTGATGTGTGGGCTAGCGCTTATTTGGTGATGGTACCTGTAGGCGTTTAAGTTTTGAGTCCTCCGTCCCCTCCTTTACCGGGTCCGTGCCTCGTTGTGCTCCGCGGACCTCTGGTAGGGCCGGCCAGCCGATTCCCAGAGCTCCGATACAGCCTGTATTGTCTGGCCCGCACGTGTGGAACGCAGGCCAGTAGCTTCTGGTTTCACGGCTTCCGGGGATGTGTGTCGTAAGCGGGTCGGGTTTAGCGCGGGCTTCCGAACTCTGTATGCAGCGACCCAACGCGTTTCTCCCATAAAGGGCTTCGTCAGGGATAGATGCCATACCATAGACAGTGTCCTATATACCTTGGACTTCCCAATGATTGGTCCTTACTGCGGGACCCTATTTCATATACATTAACTCCTTCCTCCCATATAAGGGGAAATTTCATACATATAATAAGAGTAGTTCATGTTCTATAAAAAATATTATATTCATAAAACAAAGAAAGTTATTCATATATATTTATAAATATTTATAAAAATATATTGTGAAAATTATAACAATTATAATTGTAAAAAATCAGTCTGACGAAATGGTAAAGAAAAAGAAAGGGAGAAAAAAGGGGGAAAAAGAGAGAGAAGGGGAGAAGACAGAAAAGGATTTTTCCTTTTCTGGATCTAATTTTCATAAAGAGGTCTAAAGGATCTATGCTTATCAGAGATGGAGCAGTGCTCATTACAATGTCTGGACAGGATGTTCATTCCAGAAAACTTGCCAAGTCGAAATCAATGTTAAGGCCCTTTGGAGTGATGGTGTCCATTTGATAAATCCACTTCGCTTCTTCCTTTGATATTTCCGCCACTTTATCCCCACCCCTCCAGTTGTTTTTCATTTTCTTTAAACCAATGAATTTTAGACACGTGGGGTCACTCTTGTGATGATGTTCGAAGTGTACAGGAATACTGTGGGTCTCTATTTTGTTTCTAATGTTTCTAATAGGTTCTGAGACACGGTTCTTCAACGGCCTGATGGTCCTTCCTATATACTGTAGTCCGCATGGACACTCCAGGAGGTACACTACACCCTTTGTGTCACATGTTATTCCTTCTTCTATCTTAAATTTCTTCTTATTAGCATTTGAGGAGAAAGTTTGAATATTCTTCGTACTCGTATGTTTGGGGTTTTTACAGTTCTGACATCTCAGACAGTGAAAGAATCCAGTTTTCCTTCCATTTTCTAACCAGGTGGGTCTCTCTTGTTTCTTTGTTATTGTTTCCATTGGGAGAGCACTTTTTACTAATGATGATCTAATGTTTCTTGCCTTTCTTTATATCACCTTAGGTTTCTTCGGAAGAATTTCACACAGTTTCTCATCCTTTAATAGAATTGGCCAGTGGAACTATATTGAGTGGTGAAGGATATCTCATTCTTCATTACATCCTTGATCTCCTTCTTTAACTCTTTCGGGATCATGAGGGTATTCCTTTCCAGATTCAGGATCTCTTCGTAATCATTTTTGAGACTTATTTCATCATATCCTTCCAGATTTCTTTATTAGCTTCCAATTCTTTCAGTGCTTTACATTCCTATTAGGACAGATTGTGATGTACATTTTTAGTACTCATATCCTCTTATTTCTTTTTCCACCATTCGTTGGAATGTTTCCACAAAGGGACCTTTCTGGTGACTTCACCACTCAATATAGTTCCACTGGCCAATTCTATTAAAGGATGAGAAACTGTGTGAAATTCTTCCGAAGAAACCTAAGGTGATATATAGAAAGGCAAGAAACATTAGATCATCATTAGTAAAAAGTGCTCTCCCAATGGAAACAATAACAAAGAAACAAGAGAGACCCACCTGGTTAGAAAATGGAAGGAAAACTGGATTCTTGCACTGTCTGAGATGTCAAAACACCAAACATACGAGTATGAAGAATATTCAAACTTTCTCCTCAAATGCTAATAAGAAGAAATTTAAGATAGAAGAAGAAATAACATGTGACACAAAGGGTGTAGTGTACCTCCTGGAGTGTCCATGCAGACTACAGTATATAGGAAGGACCATCAGGCCGTTGAAGAACCGTGTCTCAGAACATATTAGAAACATCAGAAACAAAATAGAGACCCACAGTATTCCTGTACACTTCGAACATCATCACAAGAGTGACCCCACGTGTCTAAAATTCATTGGTATAAAGAAAATTAAAAACAACTGGAGGGGTGGGGATAAAGTGGCGGAAATATCAAAGGAAGAAGCGAAGTGGATTTATCAAATGGACACCATCACTCCAAAGGGCCTTAACATTGATTTCGACTTGGCAAGTTTTCTGGAATGAACATCCTGTCCAGACATTGTAATGAGCACTGCTCCATCTCTGATAAGCATAGATCCTTTAGACCTCTTTATGAAAATTAGATCCAGAAAAGGAAAAATCCTTTTCTGTCTTCTCCCCTTCTCTCTCTTTTTTCCCTTTTTTCTCCCTTTCTTTTTCTTTACCATTTCGTCAGACTGATTTTTTAAAATTATAATTGTTATAATTTTCAAAATATATTTTTATAAATATTTATAAATATATATGAATAACTTTCTTTGTTTTATGAATATAATATTTTTTATAGAACATGAACTACTCTTATTATATGTATGAAATTTCCCCTTATATGGGAGGAAGGAGTTAATGTATATGAAATAGGGTCCCGCAGTAAGGACCAATCATTGGGAAGTCCAAGGTATATAGGACACTGTCTATGGTATGGCATCTATCCCTGACAAAGTCCTTTATGGGAGAAACGCGTTGGATCGCTGCATACTGAGTTCGGAAGCCTGCGCTAAACCCGACCCGCTGACGACACACATCCCCGGAAGCCGCAAAACCGGAAGCTACTGGCCTGCGTTCCACACGTGCGGACCAGACGATACGGGCTGTATCGGAGCTCTGGGAATCGGCTGGCCTGCCCTACCGGTGGTCCGCGGAGCACAACGAGGCACGAACCCGGTAAAGGAGGGGACGGAGGACTCAAAACTTAAACGCCTACAGGTACCATCACCAAATAAGCGCTAGCCCACACATCACACAGTGGGCAATAGAGGAAGTGCTGGGAGCTACTAGTGCATTAAATACGGCTGCAGTAAAGGGTGAAATAACCCAAAACTGTTTTACAAGGTTTTGAGCAATCAAAAACTGTGATAAATTAAGCAGCGGGGGATAAGGCAATATATGGCTAATAAAGCTCACACCAATAGAGACTGTTCTCTTAAGTGACATTGAGCTTTATCAACGTGGGACAAGCAGGTCTCGGGACATTTGTCTGTGCCTCTGAGGCGACCATCTAATAATATAGGTATAAGGCACTGGAACACTAAAACAAGTGTATTATTGTCTGTATAAGGCAGTAGATTAATAAGATCAGCATACCACCTTGTTTTATTATGTGATGCAAAGATAAGATTATGTTGATATTTTAAAGGAATTTCATGATCCTTTTTTAAATTGTGTTTTAAATACAAAATAAATACATTTAGATTTAATCAGTCTGACTTATTCTCTATCTTCTTCAAACCTCTGGTGCGCCAAGATTGCTTTTTGTTTATGGTCCAATATTGCTAGTCAGGGTACTAGTTCATCTATCGGCTGCACCATCCTGACTAATACTGCACTTCACTCCCGCTGTTTCTCCGATTTTTCTATTTTTCTATTCATCACATTTTTCCTCTCCTGATTCCTCTTATTCTAATATCTTTAGTGTTTTTCTATTTTTCTTCTTACAAACAAAAGGTGATTGCGCAGATAGTATTTCTCTATATACCAGCCTATAAAATGACTTCTCTCATAGGGTCTAATACAGGACACACTATAAACTAGGCAACCCACAGAGGAAATGAGTCAGTCACTCACGTGTATATCCGACACAGAGATGTGGTCATGGTCCGAAGTCAGATAAGTGACTGCATCGTGGATGGAGGGGAAGACTTGAGACTTTGTGATTATTTCATTGAACAATTTGCCGTCCTCCAGCCCTGTCATCACTCTTGCTGTTGGTATAAATATGGCACAGTTGTAGCACTGGGTATGTAGTATAGTAAGGTGTACTTTATTGTCCATGTACAGTAAATGACGCCATTTTGTGGGTTGACTCAATGGTCAGGAAAGTACAACCTATGAACTACTGACAAGGTGGTGACACAAAATGGCTGCCTTCCTGTTTTACAGCAGTAATGGGATCTAATCTAGGCTGCCAAAACATGGAATATTTACTGTACTTTAAGCTCCTGTTGTTAAGGCAAAACCATCTGTTCACAAGAAGCTTTTCATAGAACCACACGGTTTGTTATTTCCTTTTCAAGTATTGTAATTGCTTCAAAATCTCACCTTTTATTTCGACCTTACAATAAATGTAGTCAACAGTACTTATACCCTTAATTATTTCCCTAGCTAGTCCTTTGTAGTTTGTGTAACATAAACAGCAGGTGTTAATCCTAACTATCCATGTTGTAATATTACCCACTGCGTCTTGGCCCAAAGTACTGAACTGCTATGGGCTAATCGAGTTCAGCAGAAGAACAAGGGGGCAGACAAGAGATTTGTGGGCAAAAAGCAAATTTTGGAGAAAAAGTTCAGACCAACACAGTCCCTATAAATATATGGCAGACGGGGAATACAGGTTTATAAATTGGATTTTATGATCTCTCTCTGAGTCAATTGATGGCATATTTTTGTCATCTTTACACAGTAACCACTTATAACGCGTTTTGTGAAACTCCTGTTCACTTCATCAGACAAGCCGAAACGCATTGTTATTGGTTACTTGTTAAAGACGACGCTCCATACTTTCCTACTCTTCCAGAATGTCTCAGAGACCCTTGAGTTTTGCTTGGCTCTTCCAGACTAGGGATGCACTTATTTTCTTATTAAAGTAGGTGGTCCATGGACTTGATGGCAGTATTTGTATTTAATCTTATCATTGTGACCCCAGTTCCCTGCTTCACAATGCCGCCAATCATGGCTTTGTATAATTGAGGGGGAGTGTAGGGGGCATGATTATGCAATTGCAACAATACAGTACTTCCCCACCCTGTCCCTCATACCCAGCTACCCTCTCCCTTATATGTAATTTTGTCTTCCCTTATGCATTCAAATGTAATTCCTATTCATTATGATTGAGGTGACAATGGCTGGACATGTTTGCAGAGTACCAGACAGATAGATGGTATTTGCAATAGGAACAAGGCTAGGGCGTCAACAGATACACTGAGAGCAGATTTCCCGGCAGGGGCCTGTCAAAGTACACAGGTTGAGGCCTTTCTATGGGCCTGTTCCAGGATTGAGCCTGTCAGGTACTGTAGGTGTGACCGTGCCCCTCCCGCAGTTCAGCCTCTGCAGAGGATTCCATTATTCATAATGGCTTGTGGCCACAGAACCCATGTTTTGCCAAGCCTCCTAGTACCCTGGCCTTACAGATCTCTTTGCGGCCCTGCGCAGACCTTCCACTGTCCCTGAAACACACAACTAAAATACATGCTTTTTCAAAGGCCCAGCTTGTATTGCAGCATATGATAAATATACAACAGTTCTGTGGTAAAACCTATTAAGTATGCAGTAACAAATACGCATCCCACTGTCGGTATTAGGACTGCCGGGATCCTGACCGCATCCCACAATCAGTAGAACTACAATGGGACAATTATTTCCTGGATATATTTACCATTGCAACCCACAAGGTAGACGTCCACTTCAATTTCAGCAAAATTCCTATAAATCTGTAAAGAAAAATAGTAGTAGTTAGTACAGCATAAATTAGAATAAACAGTACTGTGTGTCCATAATTAAACTAAGGTTCCAATGGTCACGTGACGATCAATATTCCATATATTCTGCATTCTAATAAGGAATTGCGTGGAGGAGAAAGACGAACGATTGGCAATTTTTATAAATGCTGCTATATGTCACAGAGGGGCAGATGTATTAACCTGGAAAAGGCATAAGGAAGTGATAAACCAGTGATACGTGCAAGGTGATAAAGGCACCAGCCAATCAGCTCCATTATGTAAATTAACAGTTAGGATCTGTTTATCACTTCCTTATGCCTTCTCCAGGTTAATACATCTGCCCCATTCTTACTTGTCTTAACATTTTGAGGCAGACGGTATCTACAAAGTTGACCGCAGAGAAGTCCAGTATTAGGGAGTGGAAACGTGGTTTCTCCAGGCCTAGTGACTGAAGGGTGTTCTTTCCGCCCGTCTCTTTGTTTGTTGCATGGCCCGGTACCACAATAATGGATCCTTCGGTCATATCCTGCTCCTTGTTCTGCTGTGACCGGAAATACAAAAGTAGTTCATTAGTTCCAAAAGTGATCCTGTGGTTCTACTTTTTTTTTATTGGACTACAAATCCCAGCAGAAATCATGGCATGCTGAGACTTGTAGTAGTTTAACAAAAGCTATTGTCCGACAGGGTGGCTTACTGCTTGTGTGAAATATTTTTTTCTCTCATATTATTCCTTAAAACAAATGCATTATAGTGTGAAAAAATGATGTAGTAAAATTTGTATAATAACTAGGAAATTTTATTTTACCTCTTCTGTATCGTATTCAAGTTTTCCAAGGTCAAGGTGATCAAAGGCGATGTTGTCACGTCCTGTGACCTGTGAGAGCAGAGATTAGACACCAAGTACTGATATGATAGTGGAAATAGAAAATTACTATCTTGGAAGGGAACTACAGGTATGTACAACGGGATCCGGTCTGAAGATCGACAGTGCCTAGGTCGACAATGTTTAGGTCGACCACTATAGGTCGACAGTCACTAGGTCGACATGGATGGAAGGTCGACAGGGTTTCTAGGTCGACATGTGCTAGGTCGACAGGTCTAAAGGTCGACATGAGTTTTTTTTTATTTTTTGTTTTTTTTAAATTTTTTTCATACTTAACGATCCATGTGGACTACGATTGGAACGGTAAAGTGTGCCGAGCGAAGCGAAGGCACCATGCCCGAAGCATGGCGAGCGAAGCGAGCCATGCGAGGGGACGCGGTGCGCTAATTTGGGATCCCGGTCACTTTACGAAGAAAACTACACAAAAAAACCCAAAAAACTCATGTCGACCTTTAGACCTGTCGACCTAGCACATGTCGACCTAGAAACCCTGTCGACCTTCCATCCATGTCGACCTAGTGACTGTCGACCTATAGTGGTCGACCTAAACATTGTCGACCTAGGCACTGTCGATAAAACGAACCACACCCATGTACAACTCCTGCAACTAGCGGAGATGCTCAAAAATATCCGACTTGTCTGAAAATCAATCATATGTAATGAAGGAAACACAAATGTGAACATCAAATGCAAACCTCCCGTTTCAAACTGTAAAAAATAAGAATTTACTTACCGATAATTCTATTTCTCGGAGTCCGTAGTGGATGCTGGGGTTCCTGAAAGGACCATGGGGAATAGCGGCTCCGCAGGAGACAGGGCACAAAAAAGTAAAGCTTTACTAGGTCAGGTGGTGTGCACTGGCTCCTCCCCCTATGACCCTCCTCCAGACTCCAGTTAGGTACTGTGCCCGGACGAGCATACACAATAAGGGAGGCATTTTGAATCCCGGGTAAGACTCATACCAGCCACACCAATCACACCGTACAACTTGTGATCTAAACCCAGTTAACAGTATGACAACAGAAAGGGCCTCTTAAAGATGGCTCCTTAACAATAACCCGAATTAGTTAACAATAACTATGTACAAGTATTGCAGATAATCCGCACTTGGGATGGGCGCCCAGCATCCACTACGGACTCCGAGAAATAGAATTATCGGTAAGTAAATTCTTATTTTCTCTATCGTCCTAAGTGGATGCTGGGGTTCCTGAAAGGACCATGGGGATTATACCAAAGCTCCCAAACGGGCGGGAGAGTGCGGATGACTCTGCAGCACCGAATGAGAGAACTCCAGGTCCTCCTTTGCCAGGGTATCAAATTTGTAAAATTTTACAAACGTGTTCTCCCCCGACCACGTAGCTGCTCGGCAGAGTTGTAATGCCGAGACCCCTCGGGCAGCCGCCCAAGATGAGCCCACCTTCCTTGTGGAGTGGGCTTTTACAGTTTTAGGCTGTGGCAGGCCTGCCACAGAATGTGCAAGTTGAATTGTGTTACAAATCCAACGAGCAATCGACTGCTTAGAAGCAGGTGCGCCCAACTTGTTGGGTGCATACAATATAAACAGCGAGTCAGATTTTCTGACTCCAGCCGTCCTTGCAATGTATATTTTTAATGCTCTGACAACGTCCAACAACTTGGAGTCCTCCAAGTCGCTAGTGGCCGCAGGCACCACAATAGGTTGGTTCAGATGAAATGCTGATACCACTTTAGGGAGAAAATGCGGACGAGTCCGCAGTTCTGCCCTATCCGAATGGAAGATTAGATAAGGACTTTTATAAGATAAAGCCGCCAATTCAGATACTCTCCTGGCAGAGGCCAGGGCTAGTAACATAGTCACTTTCAATGTGAGATATTTCAAATCCACCTTTTTCAATGGTTCAAACCAATGGGATTTGAGGAAATCTAAAACTACATTTAGATCCCCCGGTGCCACCGGAGGCACCACAGGAGGCTGTATATGCAGTACTCCCTTGACAAAAGTCTGGACCTCAGGGACAGAGGCCAATTCTTTTTGGAAGAATATTGACAGGGCCGAAATTTGAACCTTAATGGATCCCAATTTGAGACCCATAGATAATCCTGATTGCAGGAAATGTAGGAAACGACCCAGTTGGAATTCCTCCGTCGGAACCTTCCGATCCTCGCACCACGCTACATATTTTCGCCAAATGCGGTGATAATGTTTCACGGTGACTTCCTTCCGTGCCTTAATCAAGGTAGGAATGACTTCTTCTGGAATGCCTTTCCCTTTTAGGATCTGGCGTTCAACCGCCATGCCGTCAAACGCAGCCGCGGTAAGTCTTGAAAAAGACAGGGACCCTGCTGTAGCAGGTCCCTTCTCAGAGGTAGAGGCCACGGTTCGTCCGTGAGCATCTCTTGAAGTTCCGGATACCAAGTCCTTCTCGGCCAATCCGGAACCACTAGTATTGTTCTTACTCTTCTTTGCCGTATGATCTTCAATACCTTTGGTATGAGCGGCAGAGGAGGAAACACATACACTGACTGGTACACCCAAGGAGTTACCAGTGCGTCCACAGCTATTGCCTGTGGATCTCTTGACCTGGCGCAATATTTGTCCAGTTTCTTGTTGAGGCGAGACGCCATCATGTCTACAATTGGTCTTTCCCAACGGTCTATTAACATGTTGAAGACTTCTGGATGTAGACCCCACTCTCCCGGATGAAGATCGTGTCTGCTGAGGAAGTCTGCTTCCCAGTTGTCCACGCCCGGGATGAACACTGCTGACAGTGCTATCACGTGATTCTCCGCCCAGCGAAGAATCTTGGCAGCTTCTGCCATTGCACTCCTGCTTCTTGTGCCGCCCTGCCTGTTTACATGGGCGACCGCCGTGATGTTGTCCGACTGAATCAACACCGGCTTTCCTTGCAGGAGAAGTTCCGCCTGGCTTAGAGCATTGTAGATTGCTCTTAGTTCCAGAATGTTTATGTGAAGAGACTTTTCCAGACTCGTCCATACTCCCTGGAAGTTTCTTCCTTGTGTGACTGCTCCCCAGCCTCTCAGGCTGGCGTCCGTGGTCACCAGGATCCAATCCTGAATGCCGAATCTGCGGCCTTCTAATAGGTGAGCCTTCTGCAACCACCACAGAAGTGACACCCTTGTCTTTGGTGACAGGGTTATTCGCAGGTGCATCTGCAGATGCGACCCTGACCATTTGTCCAACAGATCCCTTTGGAATATTCTTGCATGGAATCTGCCGAATGGAATTGCTTCGTAAGAAGCCACCATTTTTCCCAGGACTCTTGTGCATTGATGTACTGACACTTTTCCTGGTTTTAGGAGGTTCCTGACCAGATCGGATAACTCCTTGGCTTTTTCCTCTGGAAGGAAAACCTTTTTCTGAACCGTGTCCAGAATCATTCCTAGGAACAGCAGACGAGTTGTCGGGATTAAATGGGATTTTGGAATATTCAGAATCCACCCGTGTTGTCTTAGCACCTCTTGAGATAGTGCTAAAGCTGTCTCCAGCTGTTCTCTGGACCTTGCCCTTATTAGGAGATCGTCCAAGTATGGGATAACTAATACGCCTTTTCTTCGAAGAAGAATCATCATCTCGGCCATTACCTTGGTAAAGACCCGAGGCGCCGTGGACAATCCGAACGGCAGCGTCTGAAACTGATAGTGACAGTTTTGAACAATGAACCTGAGGTACCCCTGGTGTGCGGGGTAAATCGGAACGTGTAGATACGCATCCTTGATGTCCAAGGATACCATAAAGTCCCCTTCTTCCAGGTTCGCTATCACTGCTCTGAGTGACTCCATCTTGAACTTGAACTTTTTTATGTAGAGGTTCAAGGACTTCAGATTTAGAATAGGCCTTACCGAGCCATCCGGCTTCGGTACCACAAATAGAGTGGAATAATACCCCTTTCCTTGTTGTAATAGGGGTACTTTGACTATCACCTGCTGAGCGTACAGCTTGTGAATGGCTTCCAACACCCTCTCCCTTTCGGAAGAGACGGTTGGTAAGGCAGACTTCAGGAAACGATGAGGAGGATCCGTCTCTAATTCCAACCTGTACCCCTGAGATATTATCTGCAGGATCCAGGGGTCTACCTGCGAGTGAGCCCACTGCGCGCTGTAATTTTTGAGACGGCCCCCCACTGTCCCCGAGTCCGCTTGAGAGGCCCCAGCGTCATGCTGAGGTTTTTGCAGGAGCCGGGGAGGGCTTCTGTTCCTGGGAAGGAGCTGCCTGTTGGTGTCTCTTCCCTCTTCCTCTGCCTCGTGGCAGGTACGACAAGCCCTTTGCTCTCTTATTTTTGTAGGAGCGAAAAGGCTGCGGTTGAAAAGTCGGTGCCTTTCTCTGTTGGGGAGTGACTTGAGGTAAAAAAGTGGATTTCCCGGCAGTAGCCGTGGCCACCAAGTCTGATAGACCAACTCCAAATAACTCCTCCCCTTTATACGGCAAAACCTCCATGTGACGTTTTGAATCCGCATCGCCTGTCCACTGTCGTGTCCATAAGGCTCTTCTGGCTGAAATGGACATAGCACTCACCCGAGATGCCAGTGTGCAAATATCCCTCTGTGCATCACGCATATAGATAAATGCATCCTTTATTTGTTCTAACGACAGTAAAACATTGTCCCTATCTAGGGTATCAATATTTTCAATCAGGGATTCTGACCAAACTACTCCAGCACTGCACATCCAGGCAGTTGCTATAGCTGGTCGTAGTATAACACCTGCATGTGTGTATATATTCTTTTGAATAACTTCCATCTTTCTATCTGATGGATCCTTAAGTGCGGCCGTCTCAGGAGAGGGTAACGCCACTTGTTTGGATAAGCGTGTGAGCGCCTTGTCCACCTTAGGGGGTGTTTCCCAGCGCGCCCTAACCTCTGGCGGGAAAGGGTATAATGCCAATAACTTTTTTGAAATTATCAACTTTTTATCAGGAGCAACCCACGCTTCATCACACACGTCATTTAATTCTTCTGATTCAGGAAAAACTGTTTGTAGTTTTTTCACACCATACATAATACCCTGTTTTACGGTATCTGTAGTATCAGCTAAATGTAACGTCTCCTTCATTGCCAAAATCATATAACGTGTGGCCCTACTGGAAAATACGTTTGAATTTCTACCGTCGTCACTGGAATCAGTGCCCGTGTCTGGGTCTGTGTCGACCGACTGAGGCAAAGGGCGTTTTACAGCCCCTGACGGTGTTTGAGGCGCCTGGACAGGCATTAATTGATTGTCCGGCCGCCTCATGTCCTCAACTGACTGTTTAAGGGAAGATAAACCATCACGTAATTCCACAAATAAAGGCATCCATTCTGGTGTCGACCCCCTGGGGGGTGACATCTGCATATTTGGCAATTGCTCCGCCTCCACACCAATATCGTCCTCATACATGTCGACACCACGTACCGACACACACCGCAAACTCACAGGGAATGCTCTAATGAAGACAGGACCCACTAGCCCTTTTGGGGAGACAGAGGGAGAGTCTGCCAGCACACACCACAAAGCGCTATATATACAAGGGATATCCTTATATTAAGTGCTCCCTTATAGCTGCTTTAATATATATATATATAGCCATTAATGTGCCCCCCCTCTCTGTTTTACCCTGTTTCTGTAGTGCAGTGCAGGGGAGAGACCTGGGAGCCGTTCTGACCAGCGGAGCTGTGACAGAAAATGGCGCCGTGTGCTGAGGAGATAGGCCCCGCCCCTTTTTCGGCGGGTTCTTCTCCCGCTATTTTTCCAGTCAGGCAGGGGTTAAATATCTCCATATAGCCCCTATGGGCTATATGTGAGGTATTTTTAGCCTTGTATAAGGTTTATATTTGCCTCTCAGAGCGCCCCCCCCCAGCGCTCTGCACCCTCAGTGACTGCCCAGTGAAGTGTGCTGAGAGGAAAATGGCGCACAGCTGCAGTGCTGTGCGCTACCTTATGAAGACTGAGGAGTCTTCAGCCGCCGGTTTCCGGACCTCTTCACGCTTCAGCATCTGCAAGGGGGTCGGCGGCGCGGCTCCGGGACCGGACTCCACGGCTGGGCCTGTGTTCGATCCCTCTGGAGCTAATGGTGTCCAGTAGCCAAGCAGCAAATCCACTCTGCATGCAGGTGAGTTTACTACTTTCCCCCTAAGTCCCACGTTGCAGTGATCCTGTTGCCAGCAGGACTCACTGTAAAGAAAAAAACCTAAACTAAACTTTCTCTAAGCAGCTCTTTAGGAGAGCCACCTAGATTGCACCCTTCTCGTTCGGGCACAAAATCTAACTGGAGTCTGGAGGAGGGTCATAGGGGGAGGAGCCAGTGCACACCACCTGACCTAGTAAAGCTTTACTTTTTTGTGCCCTGTCTCCTGCGGAGCCGCTATTCCCCATGGTCCTTTCAGGAACCCCAGCATCCACTTAGGACGATAGAGAAACATAGATTGCAGATTGTACCAAGAACTTGATTGACCGTGGACAGTACCAAAGGCAGGGAGAAGTGTGGCAGGAATCCTTAAAGTAGGACTGGGAAGTGGTGATTGGGATCGGAGAGGAGGAGGACGCTGGTGGCAGAGTGTGGTGGGTAGGTGGAGACAATTACAGTAACCAAGGTGGGAGATGACAAGGGCGGCATGGATTATTGTGTTAGTGAAAGGGAAATATTAAGGTGAAAGCAGCAGGATTGGGAGATGTATTGAATGTGTGGGTATATATAAGGGGAGGTAAGTTAAGGATGACACAGACTGTGAAGTTGATAAATAGAGGAGAGGGAGATGTTGGTAATGGGAAGGGAGAGGCGTCAGCATGCCAGCAATACTCACCTACACATCATGCAATTTACTTCTCATCCCTATAGTAGGCTATCATATATATGGGTGTTGTGAGCACTGTACACCAGCCATACATCAGCAGCGTGCAATCTTATAACACATGTCATTGAATTGACCTCTATCAGTTCAATTTCTCATATGCTAAGCTCCAGGAAGCTTTGGGGGCCAACAGAGAGTTGGTGACACAGGAGAGGACAGGCGGTGAGAGGTCAGGGGAAGAGAAGTAAAAGTGAGAGCTACTAGCGCACAGGTGATATTGGAGGCTGAAGGAGCTCTGAGGGAAGAGGTATAAAGGGAGGGAAGAGTGGAACCAAGGATGGATACTTAGGCACACCAACAGGAAGGGGAAGAGGAGCATCGATGATGAGCCCATTGAAATAGTGGAATCATGTCTGACATTTGGAGAATGGAGTTGGAAGATTGTGGGGTTAACTTACATCTGCTGTCAATGGCCTTAATGTGTTTTGTTACTGGCCCACTGTGGTTAAATAGGGATCATGTCACACTGCTCTTGGACCAAGGATTGGCCCATCATATGGCCAATATAAGGGACAGCTCTAGTGTTTGTTTATGCTTTATAAAGAAAGGTGGATGATAAGTACTGTACATGGGTCTATCTTGATTAACAAGTCCCTGTATACTGCGCTGAATGTTTTGTTGATTTCTCCAGTAAACGGTGAATGTCCACACTTACCAGTTTGGTGGGTTCATTATTCTTATCAGCCTTCTTCATAACCTTCTCCTCTTTTCTCTTGCGTTTCTTTATAGCTTTTATTTTCTTCTCAATCAGTTTTTCAACATCCAGGCCGCACTGTGATGTGATGGACAGAGATATGAGCAGAATTTCATTATATTACTCACAATAATAATAAAACAACTCATGATCTATCTGTCACCTACAGACTGTGGCGATATACTTGATAATGCCACCTCTTATTTTACAAGGATCCATGTGTCGCAACTGGCTCTGCTTCTGACAGAGAGATGGGGGCGGGGCTGAGCTGTGAATGACAGCTCAGCCAGTAAAAGAGGCAGGATATCCTATTCCCGGCTCTTGGTGGGGGTGGCACAGGGCTGCTGGCTGACAGCATAGTAGCTCTGTGCTGCAGCATCCCTGAAAACCAGGGCCAGCCCGAGCGTACATTTTTTGGGTAAGTGAATATAAATTTTGGGGCTCCTTTGATGGGAAAAACTGTTTAAAGGGACAGTGTGCGCCGTTGGCGCGTGCCGCAGCAACAGAGTGTTGTCTTAAAATGAAGGGGCCTGGCCACACAATAGTACCCCCAAGGGTACAGGGAGATAGTGGGTGACTGGGGAGGCAGGGAGATAGTGGGTGCTTGGAAAGGCAGGGGTGACAAGGAGATAGTGGTCGACAAGGGATGCCAGGTAATAGAGATAGTGGGTGACTGGGGAGGCAGGGGTGACATGGAAATAGTGGGTGACTGGGGAGCAGGGGTGACAGCGAGATGGCAGGTGACTGGGAAGGCAGGGGTGACAGGGAGGTAGTGGTCGACAGGGGAGGCCAGGTAATAGAGACAGTGGGTGACTGGGGTGGCAGGGGTGACACGGAAATAGTGGGTGACTGGGGAGCAGGGGTTACAGCGAGAAGGTGGGTGACTGGGGAGGCAGGGAGATAGTGGGTGACTGGGAAGCTAAGCATGACGGGAGATAGTGGGTGGCAGGGGTGACACGAAAATAGTGGGTGACTGAGGAGGCAGGGTGGACAGGGAGATTGTGGGTGACTGGGGAGACGGGTTACAGGGAGATTGTGGGTGACTGGGGAGACAGGGGTTACAGGGAGATAGTGGGTGACTGGGTAGGCAATTTAGCTAGCAGCCATCTGTAAGAGAACCACAACAGCTTGCATACCAGTAATATGTCACACACAGATATATGGGGTGGGGTCACACACAGATAATGGGAGAGTATACCGGCATGTACTAGTTCCTCAGCCAGTCAGGGGAGCTGAGCCCCTCAATCTGCAGACAGTAACAGGTAAATGTTATCACCCCTACACGTGGGCCACTTACCCAGTGCCAGGTGCAGTAGGGGCAACAGCAGGGTACTGACCGCAGGCATCTCATCTTTCCCATGCCGACCCCGGTGCCTCCATCTGCTTCACATGCCTGGGTGCAGACTGCAGACCGGGGATTTCTGGAGCCCTGCTCTGATGCCGGCACATCTCCAGCTGGAAGCCCTTCTGGACGGGTGAGGGGGGCGGCAGGTGGGTGTAAGAGCATATCCTGGGCGGTTCTGTCCCTCACTGCCTGCAGCAGCTACAGTCAGGCATCAAATCTCTCTCCAAGCCTCCTTCTCCACCCCTGTCTCATGGAGTGGTCTTTTCCATCTCCCCCCTGCTCCTCCAGGACCATAATCCCCTCGGGAATACCTGGGACCCCACTGCTGCCTAATTGGCTGCTGGGGTCCACGCTAGCGCTGTCTCCCCGGCGCCCTCTTCACTGTGGCGCCTTACTCGACCACGTACTCGGTGTAATGGTCGGGCCATCCCTACTGAAAGCAACAGTGAAAAAAAAAAAATTGAGCACACAGCTACCATCGAGTGCGGAAAACCATCTGGTTATCTGTCATCGATGGTAAAAGTATTCAGCATCGGCCGCAAACCATCAATGGGGTTTGAAACATCAATGGTTGATGGACATCCCTAATTTTGCTTTGCTCCCAACTCAGAAACAGCCCCAGTAAAGAGCAGGTAGAAGTAATAATCACTGTGATAGTGGAAAACCTATGCTACACACGCAGATGGGGTGCATATTTTTCGGGCACGTTTCTTACGTTTTTCCCCTTCTCGTTTAGGGTATGTGATGCCCCAGAAAGCAAATGCAGCATGAACCAGGCTTTAGAGTTACCTGTTGGTAAAGCGCCTCTGTATACTGCTCTGCATTGGCATAGAACACCGTGGATGAGGAATGGAAGATTTTTATCCCTGGTACCTCGTGGGCCTGTAACATATTAACATAGAAACATAAATACATAATGGCAGCAAAGTGTAGCTGTGAGAATTTCTCTGACGTCCTAAGTGGATGCTGGGACTCCGTAAGGACCATGGGGAATAGCGGCTCCGCAGGAGACTGGGCACAACTATAAAGAAAGCTTTAGGTCTAACTGGTGTGCACTGGCTCCTCCCACTATGACCCTCCTCCAGACTTCAGTTAGAATCTTGTGCCTGGCTGAGCTGGATGCACACTAGGGGCTCTCCTGAGCTCCTAGAAAGAAAGTATATTTAGGTTTTTTATTTTACAGTGAGATCTGCTGGCAACAGACTCACTGCAGCGAGGGACTAAGGGGAGAAGAAGCGAACCTACCTAACAGGTGGTAGTTTGGGCTTCTTAGGCTACTGGACACCATTAGCTCCAGAGGGATCGACCGCAGGACCCGACCTTGGTGTTCGTTCCCGGCGCCGCGCCGCCATCCCCCTTACAGAGCCAGAAGCACAAAGAGGTCCGGAAAATCGGCGGCAGAAGACTTCGGTCTTCACCAAGGTAGCGCACAGCACTGCAGCTGTGCGCCATTGCTCCTCATGTACACCTCACACTCCGGTCACTGATGGGTGCAGGGCGCTGGGGGGGGGCGCCCTGAGGGCAATATATGACACCTTGGCTGGCAAATCTACATCATATATAGTCCTAGAGGCTATATAGATGTAAAATTACCCCTGCCAGTATTCCAGAAAAAGCGGGAGAAAGTCAGCCGAAAAAGGGGCGGGGCCATCTCCCTCAGCACACTGGCGCCATTTTTCCCTCACAGCTCCGCTGGAAGGAAGCTCCCTGGCTCTCCCCTGCAGTCTGAACACTACAGAAGGGTAAAAAAGAGAGGGGGGGCACTAAATTTAGGCGCAGTATAGATATATATATATGATATATAAAAAAGCAGCTATAAGGGAAAACACTCATTTATAGTGGGATCCCTGTGTTATATAGCGCTCTGGTGTGTGCTGGCATACTCTCTCTCTATCTCCCCAAAGGGCTTTGTGGGGTCCTGTCCTCTGTCAGAGCATTCCCTGTGTGTTTGCGGTGTGTCGGTACGGCTGTGTCGACATGTTTGATGAGGAGGCTTATGTGAAGGTGGAGCAAATGCCTGTAAACGTGATGTCAAAGTCAGAAAAATATCACTATGCACACTGCCATATTTGCACCTCATACATGTCCGCTCTGCGCATGCGTACGCTCTCCCGTGCGTGCGCATACCCGCTGTTACGTGCACCCGCAGGCGCACGGGATGTGCATTTACGGTAGAGTTTATGTGTGCGTAGCGTGCGACTCAATCGTTACATATTTTAACTGTATAACGTATTTTGTAGATCATGGTCCCTTTGATAGATTCTGAAAGTTTAGTTAATGTAGCATGTTCATGGACAGAGAGATCCCTCTTTGTCTGATACAAAGGGTCAGACAAGGATTATACAGTGGTGTTTAGTATTCATCGGAAGAGTATTTAATTAGCAATATTCCGGTGTTGGTTTGAAGCGGATTAATCGCTCGTGCGAATAGTTATGGACATAAGAAGTTAATGTCCATTTACTATTATTTGCACTTACTTATCCATGCGGCGGGAAACCTAGTTTCCCACCCACCTGAGCAGTTGGAAGTAGACACAGCCCACCTGTATGAATCAACCTATGACCTTTTGTTTTAGTGCGAAGACGAATTCCTGTGTCCAATGAACAATGAGATTGTAGGGACCATTGAATTGTATTGTGTGTGGGGCATAAATAGACAAGCCGATCACATCCAGCTCTCACTCTTCAACGGTTCTCATTGCTGATAATCGGGAGCTGGATGTCCAGAGGCGCATGCGATCGTTCCCCTTTGTGCGTAAGTTTTCTCCGCAATCATATTGTCTTTCCTTGTTATTCTGAGCCATATCTCTCTCTCTCTTCTCTTTCTCCCTCGTTTCTCTTATATAGTTATTGTACTGATATTGTATTTCCTGTGTAGTTATCTGGTTAGGTAGTCTATGTTATATTGGTAGTGTATGACTTGTATTGTATTATTCTTTTTGAACGTTCATTCATTTCCTTAAAAGGCGTTAGACCCTTAGACCGGTATTGTGTGTTCATTATATTGCAGTGAGTAATAGGAGCGTCTCTATCGCTCAAACAGCTTTAGTGTAAACCAGCTTACACTGTGTTGCATTTTCACCTTATCACTACAAAAGGGTTTACAGTATAAGAATATCATTTCTGTGTGTTACATTCAAGGTCTACTGATTGTTATCTTGTGAGCGTCTGCGCCGCTCGTGATCTCCTCGTGGTCTCGAGCGTCCGCTACGCTGATAGCGTAGCATTACGGTAGTCGCTCACCTATAGTGTGCCCGATACCAACAGCGTATTCTCGCGAGCGTTTGTGTCGCTCGAGCGGCTCGCTCCCGATACAGCGTCCGCTACGCTAAGAGCGTACCCTTACGGTACCTCGTGCGCCGGTTGCGTACAGTGTTTCTTAACCTCTGTATAGTGTGTTATATAGGATAAATATTTGGCTTTATCTAGTCGGCAGCCTATAGCGTGCCTGCCTGTGATCCCTTGGCCGTAAGCGAATGTGACGCTCGAGCGTCTCGACTACGGCTAAGCGATTGTTACGCAACGTGCGTACCCTTACGGTATACCATACGTAAATAGCGTACTGTGTTCTTAGACCTCTTAAAGGGTTTTAAGTAAGATAAATATTTAGCTTTATAAATTGGCGGCTCGTCCGTCCTTCACATATCTATACTAGGTAATTTCAGCAGACATTATCCATCAGCAAAGGGCAGGAGATCATATTCCTCGTAGTGCTGTCTGGATAAGCGTCTGCTTCGCTTAGTAAAGGGTGCTGAGGGAATCCGGAACCGGAGGTAAGAACAACACGCTAGTGTCTTTTAAAACTGTTTTATTTCTGTCTTGCGTACGCACACACGCATATCTGCATTTCTTTTTATTCGTGTATTTTCATATATCACTCTTCTGTTTGCCATTTTATAATTGATAAACGTGCTAAGAGAGATTTGTCGCTATTTCATAGTTAAAGTATAAAAGTAATACATTAAGAAATAAATTGCAAAGCACACACGCAGCTCTACCTAAAGATACAAATAGAGATTGGTGTGGTGTTCGGTAGATGATCGAGGATCACCTACATTGATAAACGTGTACATTGTGTTACGGTGGATATTTGCTTTGTGTACACGTGTCTCTAACAAAGGGTGAGACTCGCGTACGCAACTCAAAGGCCGACGCACGCAGCGTATATTACGCAACGGAGCGTCCGGGTACGCCCACGTAACTCAAATCACACGCTAGTGTTATTGTAACAGGCGAAAAGGTGGCAACGCGATAAATAGCGCAAATCTATTTCAGTGTCCGAAATTTAAGCTAATAGATCCTTCTCCAATTTACAACACATCTGGTCTAAAGGAAAGAAATTTCTGCGCAGAAATAGAAATAGAAACAAAAGTGTACATGTGGTGAGTGAGTGTTTGCAATTATATAAGTTTTTACAATTTTGGGGATTGAACCACAGAAATCATCGAGTTCTCGTGAAATTACATTCGTGTAAGTGACATGCACGGTGGCTAGGGAGGCATCCCTTGTTAAACATATAAAGAGCATTAGAGTGTAGCAGACCAGGAGGTCATACTGTAGCAGACCAGGAGGTCAGACCAGGAGGTCGCATAGCAGACCAGGAGGTCGCATAACAGACCAGGAGGTCCAGGTACAGCAGACAAGGAAGTCCGCTATAGAGTCAAGTAGCCCAACACCAAGAAGGGTTGGAGCGGAACCCATATAGGCCATAAAGCTCAGGCTGAAGGAATTCGCAGCTGCTGAATGTCGATTCCACTGGTCGCTCCGTACATAAGATTAGTTGCTTATGTACTGAACGATTGTACCGCACGTAATTGTGTGCATTAGTTAGTAATCTGACCTAGTACCATTTGTGTACAAAAAGGGTCATAAACGCTATTTGTACATTCTAACGTGATTTGTGTAATTTTTTATTTTTAAAAGGGAAGTTCGCTGGTCACTCAGGAATTATCCAACAACCCCACAGTTACTGGAAAGGGTTAATGCTCTGCAGATCACACTCACATATTCCAGTAAACAAAGGTTCATAGGGGCCCTGGGTCGAGTACGCCAGCACTATATCAGTGTGGAGGTCGTATTGGTCGGCGTGGGCGAGTAAGTGGGGTACTCGGTAAACCACCACCGTCAACCTATCTTTGAATATTTTGGTTTTTTGTAAGGGTTCGCTGCAAGCAACACCTGCAAATTATGGGGGCCAGTTGTTCAGGAAGGGGGCGATCAACCTCGGTTCGGGTTGATTCTATAAACCGACCAATCGGGTCGGCAAGGTACGTAATGTGTGGAAAATACGGTTCACACACAGAAGTTTTATGTGATGAATGGGAGAGAATGACTGTATATGACGGGGAGAAGTTCCCAAAAGTAGGCAGCTTTAGCACAGATGTGTTACTGAATCTAAGGAGAAGGATAAGTCTCATTAAATCAGCAAAGAGACGAGTTAAACATTTTGATTGTTTACAGTTATGGCAACAGGAAAGTGAATTGCAAAGAGAGTTAACTAACATATCTGACTCTTATCTTGGGAGGAGAGACATGGCAATGGAGAGAATTATGGTTGCGGAGAAAGGCACAATGTTGAACAATAAAAACGCTCTTAGCAACTGTAGTATAGATGATAAGAATAAGTGTAATAAACATAACAATGATAATTGTAATACTGTTAAATGTACAACTATTAACCTATGCAAGTTGCACCCCATGTTAAACTTCCCTCAGGAATACAAACAAGAAAGTGAGCCCAGCCCGATGTCGGCACCTCTTCCAGCAGCCATCACACAAGACATCCAGGTGGACGCGACCAAATCGGTAAAGGCAATAATCAAACCCCCTAACGGAGGGTCAGGTGAGGTCGTGTCCACAGGTACGTACAATGTTTTATATCACGCACAAACAAATGTACCCCATATTGTAAGACCAAAACAAGGTGATGTAATTGAGTTTAGTCCTGTCAGGGTGATCACAGTCCCCGATGGGAAGACTGACGATCAGGGAATCCTTCCCGTCAAGGACAGTGCAATGCGCTGTCCCTGGTCCCGGATGGAATTGAGATCAATTATGTCTGAATTTCCTGATCCCAGGAAAAATCTAGTAGCATGTCAAAGGTTTGTTAAAGAACTAGGAAACTCCACAGAACCCACCAACAAAGAGTGGCGGACAGTGCTGAGGGCATGTTTGCCCTCCAGTGTTGACCCTGCGAAATTTATTGCTGATTGTAAATTAGACACGGAGGTACCTTGTACGGAGGAACACAATCAGGAATGTATTAAGCAGATCAACCGACAGTTAGAAGTATATTTCCCAGCCATTGTCGAGTGGAACAAAATCTTCTCCATAAGACAAAACAAAGGGGAAAGTATTTCTAATTATTTCCACCGGGCATTGCAGGACATGACTAGGTATACGGGTATAGAAAACATCGAAACAAGTGCACCGCACAGAGAAGTAGCAGTATCTGTGCTAATGGATGGTTTAAAGGAAGTGTTGAGAGCAAGGATACAGATCACCAACCCATACTGGAGAGATAAATCAATAACTGCATTAAGGGACTCTGCTGTTGGGCATGAGCAAACCAGCATCAAGCAAGGGGAAACAAAGAAGCCTCAGATCCCTGTGGTTAAGTCAAAGGTGACAAGGTGTTATAATTGCCAGAAGGAAGGTCATTTTGCAAGAGATTGTAGACCAAGAAGTAGACCAAATTCACATAAACCCCCTAGACAAAGATATGAGCAGGGTTATGACACACCAAATTATAAACAGGGATCATGTAGGAAGAATTTTGAGCCACACCCATGATATGCAATCAGGAAAGGTGATCATTAGGACTGATGGTAAGCCTGAGGTAACAGTTAAGAAATTGGGAGGTCATTCTCTGAAGACACAGGAATGACCGGGTGAAACGTTGTAAATGTATCTGTGAAATGTTTCTTTTTCTCTCCCCATCTCTGACGATTATTGGTAGGACTCAAACATTGCATGTCTGCTTGGTCTTTGCAGAAGTCTACCAAACCCCAGCATGACCTACCCACATCAATGTATCCTGGCCAGATACAGAGGGTGGAGTATGGAGGTGCTGGGGGGGAGGGACTGCGCAAGGAAACCATTGGACATGTAGATATGACAGCCTGATGATCTGACAATGTTTTAAAATGTTTGAAAAATGTTTTTTTTCCTGTTGTTGTTTATTGATGTGTTATGATATATATATATATATATGAATTGTTCTCTCTCTCTTTTGTTTTTTTTTGTTTTCTCTCGTTTTCTCTCTTCTCACTCATGTTTTCATGTTTTAAAGATGGTATGTCACACATCAGTTAGACAAATGGTAATGCAAGATTTTTGCTCCTTACAGAAAGATCACTGATTTGGAAGGAATATTGTATCACCAGAATGTTCGGTTGGAAGACTGAGAGACAGCACCTTTGAGATGACAGCAGAACAAGAAGAACAACAAGACAAGAGAACTAATTATCGTAACAAGTTTCTCTCCCCCTCAAACTGTTTTCCTATACCCCCATTACAAATTTCTCCTTTTCTCCTCCTGTAAGATGGACTCGCCTCAAGAGACTGTGATATGGATTTTCATGTTGACCCTGATGTTGACCAGAGCAGTCTGTTCCGGCGAGAGTACCAGTGAGGTCGAGAAAGGATCCAGAAAGGTTCTGATGACTGAGACGGAGGTGTAAATTTCCAGTAGCAACACAATCACCAAGCAAAGGCGAGTACCGGAAACGACCTAGCAGCCATGTTATTTGTAAACATTGTGAAGGATTGTTAGCTGAAAAGAGAACTGTATCTGTAGACTCTGTGACAGTGTAGTCATATAGAGCAGATAGAATGCCGACAGATACAGAGCTTATACGCCACATAGCCAGTAGAGGAAAATCTTTCCGATATAGGTATACCCTAGGAAGTAGGATTACGAGAGTTGGAGAGGTATCACCAGGATACTGTGCACATATCGTACAAGCTGATACGTGTACTAGACAGATGGAAGAATTAGGGTTAGGAGATTTCACATGGAAGATGTGTAATATGGTTATGTCCTATTCCGTCCCATATGTTCTCCCCGATGATGCATATTTCATATGCGGGAGGAAGGCGTATAAGTGGCTTGCCCCAAACTCTGAAGGATTGTGTTATATTGGAAAAGTACTGCCTGAAGTAATGACTGTATCACATGCCAAAATGAAAGATATACACCGTGTTGCCCAAGCTCCTTATACTCATACTCATTACGAGCACGTAGTTAAACGGCACCTGATAGAAAGAACAGAGCATCCGGCCTCTGACATGATCCATGAATCCACCGGGATTCAGTTTCTACTTGCGTTAGACATTACTCGCACCGCCAGAGGAGTGTTGAATTATAAATACATATCTGCGCTCGCAAATTTGTTAGACAATATCACAGAAATGTATGATGACACGTTTAGGTATACTGGAAGAGAACTTCAAGCTTATAAAACAGAACTGGTTCAGCATAGAATGATTCTCAATTATCTCACGGCAGTGACAGGCGGATATTGTGTCACACTGGCAACGCAGTACGGCGTGAAATGCTGCACATATATAACGAATAGTACCGAGGACCCGGTCGAGGTCATAGACCAAAAGATGGACGATATTCTCCAATTAAAGTGGGAATTTCGCAGGAGACACAATCTCACCCTTGCTGCTGTGGGTAATGAGCTGACTGGTTGGGTGTCATGGTTGAACCCGCGAAATTGGTTCTCTGGTTTAGTAGAATGGGCTCAAGGAGTCATAATGGATATAGGGAAGTTTCTCCTATGTATCTTAGGTGTTGTCATATCAATTGGCTTGATATTTAGATGCGGTCAGGCTTTAATGAAGTGCAAACGTAGTACCAGGGTAATGAGTTTAAGGAGTGAGGAAATTGTAATTCCAATGGATTTGATTTATGACCCAACGGTAGAGACAATGATGTGATGAAAATGCGATTATACGGTCCGTTTCTTTCACCTGTTTTTCCGTTTTCTCCAAGGTAAAAAGACCCACTTGGACGAGGAATTTGACGAGCCTGTATACAGACAACTGATGGATTAAAGAAGAAGTTTTGACAACCTTATACACAGATATTTGATGAACTATGCCATAGACCCCCAGTTTCCCTAGAAATTTTAAATTTACGCTAGCCCAACACTTTTTGTAAGTCTATGGACATTGACAAAGCTTTTGCTCACACCTATTGGCAAAAGCCCAAAGAAGACTGCATTCAACAGACACCGAACAAGACTTCAACCGACAAATGTTCATTAACCTGACATAGAATACCACTGCATTTACCATAATTGTGTCTTATCTTCATCTCTACAACCTTCAGGTAATAACACACATAGTCGATAGGGAATACCAGCACAGATATCCGCAATCACATATTCCCCCATTCATGTATCATCAACTAAAATGTGCTCCCCCATTTTGTTGCAACCAAAAGCCGAAGAGAGCTCGGTAAAGTTTGACAGCCCATCCACAGACCCGTACCACAGGATAAGAAGGAATTCAAATGTATACTTCGCAATACCTCGAAGCTTGATTTAAAACACGTACGGCACGATGATACATGACCCCCCAAAACATGGATTCATACACACATGCTTCTGCTATCTCACTAGGTCATACCCTTTTCCTACCTTCTCCTCTCCTCCCCTACCCAACCATAGAAATATTTACACTTGACATATATTTTTCTCGTTTTGAAATGTTTTAGGAAGTGGCAGTTATTGTTGACTGCCAAAGGGTGGACTGTCAAAGTCAGAAAAATATCACTATGCACACTGCCATATTTGCACCTCATACATGTCCGCTCTGCGCATGCGTACGCTCTCCCGTGCGTGCGCATACCCGCTGTTACGTGCACCCGCAGGCGCACGGGATGTGCATTTACGGTAGAGTTTATGTGTGCGTAGCGTGCGACTCAATCGTTACATATTTTAACTGTATAACGTATTTTGTAGATCATGGTCCCTTTGATAGATTCTGAAAGTTTAGTTAATGTAGCATGTTCATGGACAGAGAGATCCCTCTTTGTCTGATACAAAGGGTCAGACAAGGATTATACAGTGGTGTTTAGTATCCATCGGAAGAGTATTTAATTAGCAATATTCCGGTGTTGGTTTGAAGCGGATTAATCGCTCGTGCGAATAGTTATGGACATAAGAAGTTTATGTCCATTTACTATTATTTGCACTTACTTATCCATGCGGCGGGAAACCTAGTTTCCCACCCACCTGAGCAGTTGGAAGTAGACACAGCCCACCTGTATGAATCAACCTATGACCTTTTGTTTTAGTGCGAAGACGAATTCCTGTGTCCAATGAACAATGAGATTGTAGGGACCATTGAATTGTATTGTGTGTGGGGCATAAATAGACAAGCCGATCACATCCAGCTCTCACTCTTCAACGGTTCTCATTGCTGATAATCGGGAGCTGGATGTCCAGAGGCGCATGCGATCGTTCCCCTTTGTGCGTAAGTTTTCTCCGCAATCATATTGTCTTTCCTTGTTATTCTGAGCCATATCTCTCTCTCTCTCTCTCTTCTCTTTCTCCCTCGTTTCTCTTATATAGTTATTGTACTGATATTGTATTTCCTGTGTAGTTATCTGGTTAGGTAGTCTATGTTATATTGGTAGTGTATGACTTGTAAGGTATTATTCTTTTTGAACGTTCATTCATTTCCTTAAAAGGCGTTAGACCCTTAGACCGGTATTGTGTGTTCATTATATTGCAGTGGGTAATAGGAGCGTCTCTATCGCTCAAACAGCTTTAGTGTAAACCAGCTTACACTGTGTTGCATTTTCACCTTATCACTACAAAAGGGTTTACAGTATAAGAATATCATTTCTGTGTGTTACATTCAAGGTCTACTGATTGTTATCTTGTGAGCGTCTGCGCCGCTCGTGATCTCCTCGTGGTCTCGAGCGTCCGCTACGCTGATAGCGTAGCATTACGGTAGTCGCTCACCTATAGTGTGCCCGATACCAACAGCGTATTCTCGCGAGCGTTTGTGTCGCTCGAGCGGCTCGCTCCCGATACAGCGTCCGCTACGCTAAGAGCGTACCCTTACGGTACCTCGTGCGCCGGTTGCGTACAGTGTTTCTTAACCTCTGTATAGTGTGTTATATAGGATAAATATTTGGCTTTATCTAGTCGGCAGCCTATAGCGTGCCTGCCTGTGATCCCTTGGCCGTAAGCGAACGTGACGCTCGAGCGTCTCGACTACGGCTAAGCGATTGTTACGCAACGTGCGTACCCTTACGGTATACCATATACGTAAATAGCGTACTGTGTTCTTAGACCTCTTAAAGGGTTTTAAGTAAGATAAATATTTAGCTTTATCAGTGATGTCACCCCCTGCGGGGTCGACACCTGAGTGGATGGTGCTGTGGAAGGAATTACGCGACAGTGTCGACTCCTTGCATAAAAGGTTTGACGACATACCTAATGTGGGACAGCCGGCTTCTCAGCCTGTGCCTGCCCAGGCGTCTCAAAAGTCATCAGGGGCTCTAAAACGCCCGCTACCTCAGATGACAGACACAGATGTCGACACGGATACTGACTCCAGTGTCGACGACGATGAGACTAATGTAACTTCCAGTAGGGCCACACGTTACATGATTGAGGCAATGAAAAATGTGTTGCACATTTCTGATGTTACCCCCGGTACCACAAAAAAGGGTATTATGTTTGGAGAGAAAAAACTACCAGTAGCTTTTCCTCCATCTGAAGAGTTAAATGAAGTGTGTGAAGAAGCGTGGGCTTCCCCTGATAAAAAGCTGGTAATTTCTAAGAGGTTACTAATGGCGTACCCTTTCCCGCCAGAGGATAGGGCACGCTGGTAAACATCCCCTAGGGTGGATAAAGCGCTCACACGCTTGTCAAAGAAGGTGGCACTACCGTCTCCTGATACGGCCGCCCTGAAGGAATCTGCTGATAGAAAGCAGGAGGCTATCCTGAAATCTATATATACACACACAGGTGTTATAATGAGACCGGCTATTGCTTCAGCCTGGATGTGCAGGGCTGCTGCTGCGTGGTCAGATTCCCTGTCAGAAAATATAGATACCCTAGACAGGGACACTATATTGCTAAACGTAGAACATATAAAAGACGCACTTTTATATATGAGGGATGCACAGAGGGATATTTGCCGGCTGGCATCCAAAATTAGCGCAATGTCCATTTCTGCCAGGAGAGGGTTATGGACTCGGCAGTGGACAGGAGATGCAGATTCCAAACGACATATGGAAGTTCTGCCTTATAAGGGTGAGGAGTTGTTCGGGGATGGTCTCTCGGACCTCGTATCCACAGCAACAGCTGGGAAGTCTACATTTTTACCCCATGTTCCCTCACAACCAAAGAAAGCACCGTATTATCAGGTACAGTCCTTTCGGCCCAATAGGGGCAAGCGGGTTAAAGGCGCGTCCTTTCTGCCCAGAGGCAGAGGTAGGGGAAAGAAGCTGCAGCATACAGCCAGTTCCCAGGAGCAATAGTCCTCCCCCGCTTCCTCTAAGTCCACAGCATGACGCTGGGGCTCCTCAGGCAGAGCCAGGTGCGGTGGGGGCCCGTCTCAAATTTTTCAGCAATCAGTGGGCTCGCTCACGGGTGGATCCCTGGATCCTTCAAGTAGTATCTCAGGGGTACAAGCTGGAATTCGAGACGTCTCCCCCCCGCCGTTTCCTCAAATCTGCCTTGCCAACCACTCCCTCAGGCAGGGAGGCAGTGTTACAGGCAATTCGCAAGCTGTATTCACAACAAGTGATAGTAAAGGTGCCCCTACTTCAACAAGGAAGGGGTTACTATTCCACAATGTTTGTGGTACCGAAACCGGACGGTTCGGTGAGACCCATTTTAAATTTGAAATCCTTGAACACATATAAAAAAATTCAAGTTCAAGATGGAATCGCTCAGGGCGGTTATTGCAAGCCTGGACGAGGGAGATTACATGGTATCACTGGACATCAAGGATGCTTACCTGCATGTCCCCATTTACCATCCTCACCAGGAGTACCTCAGATTTGTGGTACAGGATTGTCATTACCAATTCCAGACGTTGCCGTTCGGTCTATCCACGGCTCCGAGGGTCTTTACCAAGGTAATGGCCGAAATGATGATACTCCTTCGAAAGAAGGGAGTTTTAATTATCCCGTACTTGGACGATCTCCTGATAAAGGCGAGGTCCAGAGAGCAGTTGTTGGTCGGGGTAGCACTATCTCGGGAAGTGCTACAACAGCACGGCTGGATTCTAAACATTCCAAAGTCACAGCTGGTCCCTACGACACGTCTACTGTTCCTGGGGATGGTTCTGGACACAGAACAGAAAAAAGTGTTTCTCCCGGAGGAGAAGGCCAAGGAGCTGTCATCTCTAGTCAGAGGCCTCCTAAAACCAAAACAGGTGTCGGTGCATCACTGCACGCGGATCCTGGGAAAAATGGTAGCTTCCTACGAAGCGATTCCATTCGGCAGGTTCCATGCAAGAACCTTTCAGTGGGACCTGTTGGACAAATGGTCCGGATCGCATCTTCAGATGCATCGTCTGATAACCCTGTCTCCAAGGACAAGGGTGTCTCTGCTGTGGTGGCTGCAGAGTGCTCATCTTCAGGAGGGCCGCAGATTCGGCATACAGGACTTGGTCCTGGTGACCACGGATGCCAGCCTTCGAGGCTGGGGGGCAGTCACACAGGGAAGAAACTTCCAAGGACTATGGTCAAGTCAGGAGACTTCCCTGCACATAAATATTCTGGAACTAAGGGCCATTTACAATGCCCTAAGTCAGGCAAAACCCCTGCTTCAAAACCAGCCGGTACTGATCCAGTCAGACAACATCACGGCGGTCGCCCATGTAAACCGACAGGGCGGCACGAGAAGCAGGACGGCGATGGCAGAAGCCACAAGGATTCTCCGATGGGCGGAAAATCACGTGTTAGCACTGTCAGCAGTGTTCATTCCGGGAGTGGACAACTGGGAAGCAGACTTCCTCAGCAGGCACGACCTCCACCCGGGAGAGTGGGGACTTCATCCAGAAGTCTTCCAACTGATTGTAAACCGTTGGGAAAGGCCACAGGTGGACATGATGGCGTCCCGCCTAAACAAAAAGCTAGAAAAGTATTGCGCCAGGTCAAGAGACCTGCAGGCGATAGCTGTGGACGCTCTAGTGACACCGTGGGTGTACCGGTCGGTTTATGTGTTCCCTCCTCTTCCTCTCATACCAAAGGTACTGAGGATAATACGGAGAAGAGGAGTAAGAACTATACTCATTGTTCCGGATTGGCCAAGAAGAGCTTGGTACCCGGAACTTCAAGAAATGATCTCAGAGGACCCATGGCCTCTACCGCTCAGACAAGACCTGCTACAGCAGGGGCCCTGTCTGTTCCAAGACTTACCGCAGCTGCGTTTGACGGCATGGCGGTTGAACACCGGATCCTGAAGGAAAAGGGCATTCCGGAGGAAGTCATTCCTACGCTGATTAAAGCTAGGAAAGAAGTAACCGCAAACCATTATCACCGCATATGGCGAAAATATGTTGCGTGGTGTGAGGCCAGGAAGGCCCCAACGGAGGAATTTCAGCTGGGCCGTTTCCTGCACTTCCTACAGTCAGGGGTGACTATGGGCCTTAAATTGGGTTCCATTAAGGTCCAGATTTCGGCTCTATCGATTTTCTTCCAGAGAGAACTGGCTTCACTACCTGAAGTTCAAACTTTTGTTAAGGGAGTGCTGCATATTCAGCCCCCTTTTGTGCCTCCAGTGGCACCTTGGGATCTCAACGTGGTGTTGGATTTCCTGAAGTCACATTGGTTTGAGCCACTCAAAACCGTGGATTTGAAATATCTCACGTGGAAAGTGGTCATGTTGTTGGCCTTGGCTTCGGCCAGGCGTGTATCAGAATTGGCGGCTTTGTCATGTAAAAGCCCTTATCTGATTTTCCATATGGATAGGGCAGAATTGAGGACTCGTCCCCAGTTTCTCCCTAAAGTGGTATCAGCTTTTCATCTGAACCAACCTATCGTGGTGCCTGCGGCTACAAAAGACTTGGAGGCTTCCAAGTTGTTGGACGTAGTCAGGGCCCTGAAAATCTATGTTTCCAGGACAGCTGGAGTCAGAAAGACTGACTCGCTCTTTATCCTGTATGCGCCCAATAAGTTGGGTGCACCTGCTTCAAAGCAGACTATTGCTCGCTGGATCTGTAGTACGATTCAGCTTGCACATTCTGCGGCTGGACTGCCGCATCCTAAATCAGTAAAAGCCCATTCCACGAGGAAGGTGGGCTCTTCTTGGGCGGCTGCCCGAGGGGTCTCGGCTCTTCAACTTTGCCGAGCAGCTACTTGGTCGGGGTCAAACACGTTTGCTAAATTCTACAAGTTTGACACCCTGGCTGAGGAGGACCTAGAGTTTGCTCATTCGGTGCTGCAGAGTCATCCGCACTCTCCTGCCCGTTTGGGAGCTTTGGTATAATCCCCATGGTCCTTACGGAGTCCCAGCATCCACTTAGGACGTCAGAGAAAATAAGAATTTACTCACCGGTAATTCTATTTCTCGTAGTCCGTAGTGGATGCTGGGCGCCCATCCCAAGTGCGGATTGTCTGCAATACTTGTACATAGTTATTGCTTAACTAAAGGGTTATTGTTGAGCCATCTGTTGAGAGGCTCAGTTGTTATCATGCTGTTAACTGGGTATTGTATCACGAGTTATACGGTGTGATTGGTGTGGCTGGTATGAGTCTTACCCGGGATTCAAAATCCTTCCTTATTGTGTACGCTCTTCCGGGCACAGTGTCCTAATTGAAGTCTGGAGAAGGGTCATAGTGGGAGGAGCCAGTGCACACCAGTTAGACCTAAAGCTTTCTTTATAGTTGTGCCCAGTCTCCTGCGGAGCCGCTATTCCCCATGGTCCTTACGGAGTCCCAGCATCCACTACGGACTACGAGAAATAGAATTACCGGTGAGTAAATTCTTATTTTTGCTACATTTTAAAATGTTTCTGGTTTAAAAAGTTTACACTGATACAGTGTCCGTTCTGGCAACACGCTGCCTTTGGGTTAATAGTAGCTATCTTCAAATTGATTTCCCCAACATATGTGATAATTCTTTGACGCTGTAATGGTTAGCATTACTGCCTCACAGCACTGATACAGTAGGTTCCATTCCCACCATGGGGGCCATTCCGAGTTGATCGCTAGCTGGCGTTGTTCGCTGCGTAGCGTTTAGTGAAAAAAACGGCTAATCTGCACATGCATATGCACCGCAATGCGCACGCGTGTCGTATGGGTACGAAGTCCATTGTGGTTTTGCACTGGTTCTAGCGATGAATCCAATCGCACAGCCGAACGCAAGGAGATTGATAGAAGAGGGCGTTTCTGGGTGTCAACTGACCATTTTCTGGGAGTGTTTGGAAAAACGCAGGTGTAGCCGGGCGTTTGCTGGGCGGGTATCTGATGTCATTACCGTGTCACTCGTCGCAGCAATCATCGCACAGGATAAGTAACTACAGGGCTGGTCTTGTTTTGCACAAAATGTGTTTGCAGGTGCTCTGCTGCACTGGCGTTCGCACTCCTGCAAAGCGAAAATACACTCCCCCATCGGCGGCGACTATGCGTTTGCACGGCTGCTAAAAACTGCTAGCGAGCGGTCAACTCGGAATGACCCCCCAATGCACTAACTGTGTGGAGTTTGCATATTCTCCACGTGCTGGCGTGGGTTCCCTCCGGGTACTCCGGTTTCCTCCCACACTCCAAAAATATACTGGTAGGATAATTGGCTTCCAACAAAAATTAACCCTAGAGTGAATGGGCGTGCATGTACATGTGGTAAATGATTTTTTTCCATTTTGCCCTATACTTCACCATCCACGAAGACTACGGTTGGAATTAGTAACCTTGCCCGAAGTTCGCTCGCCATGCGAGGAGACGTGGTACACTAATGGGGCTTGTTTGCGGCAGAAAAGTGACCAAACACCCAAAAAAAAAAAAATGGTGTCTACCTTTTTTGTGTCTACCATTTCCATGTCGACTTTTTCTACTGCCTACATTTTGACCCTATGTCGACCTTTTGACCCTGTCTACCTAATGCATGCCTGCCATTAGTAGAAGACCTATTGCATTTCGAGTTGATCGCTAGCTGCACTTGTTCGCAGCGCAGCGATCAGGCTAAAAAATGGCAGTTCTGCGCATGCGTAGCAATGCGAACGCACGACATACGAGTACAACGACCGATGTAGTTTAACACAGGGTCTAGCGATGCATTTCAGTCGCACTGGCTGCCGCAGAGTGATTGACATGAAGGGGGCGTTTCTGGGTGGCAACTGACCGTTTTCAGGGAGTGTTCGGAAAAACGCAGGCGTGCCAGGGAAAACGCAGGCGTGGCTGGCCGAATGCAGGGCGTGTTTGTGACGTCAAATCCGGAACAGAATGGTCTGAAATGATCGCAACTGCTGAGTAGGTTTTGAGCTACTCTGAAACTGCACAAAATAAATTTGTAGCAATAGAACCGTTCGCACTTCTGCTAAGCTAAAATACACTCCCAGTGGGCGGCGGCATAGCGTTTGCACGGCTGCTAAAAACTGCTAGCGAGCGATCAACTCGGAATGAGGGCCATTGACTGTAGACCTTTTTAGTGTAGCTCTAATAATCCACACCATTTGCACGAGGAAGTCCATTTACCTGCTGTAATATTTAATCTGTCTCAAGAAAGCATTGTTTCTTGCATTAAGGATTTAAATGTTTTAATTTGAAAAATTTTTTTTTAGATATTTATATATATTTTTTTTATCTAAGTGGAAATGATAGCCCAGATCTGGCCAAGCAAGTTCTCCCACTCACACATCTGCAAACCATTCCGCTATTTTTTATCTGTAAATAGTGCTGATGTTGTTGTTTTTACAGTATTTTATGAGGACATTAAAATAAGAATTTACTTACCGATAATTCTATTTCTCGTAGTCCGTAGTGGATGCTGGGAACTCCGTAAGGACCATGGGGAATAGCGGCTCCGCAGGAGACTGGGCACATCTAAAGAAAGCTTTAGGACTATCTGGTGTGCACTGGCTCCTCCCCCTATGACCCTCCTCCAAGCCTCAGTTAGGATACTGTGCCCGGACGAGCGTACACAATAAGGAAGGATTTTGAATCCCGGGTAAGACTCATACCAGCCACACCAATCACACCGTACAACTTGTGATATGAAACCCAGTTAACAGCATGATAACAGAGGAGCCTCTGAATAGATGGCTCACAACAAGAACCCGATTAGTTAACTAGAGATGAGCGCCTGAAATTTTTCGGGTTTTGTGTTTTGGTTTTGGGTTCGGTTCCGCGGCCGTGTTTTGGGTTCGAACGCGTTTTGGCAAAACCTCACCGAATTATTTTTGTCGGATTCGGGTGTGTTTTGGATTCGGGTGTTTTTTTCAAAAAACCCTAAAAAACAGCTTAAATCATAGAATTTGGGGGTAATTTTGATCCCAAAGTATTATTAACCTCAAAAAACATAATTTACACTCATTTTCAGCCTATTCTGAACACATCACACCTCACAATATTATTTTTAGTCCTAAAATTTGCACCGAGGTCGCTGTGTGAGTAAGATAAGCGACCCTAGTGGCCGACACAAACACCGGGCCCATCTAGGAGTGGCACTGCAGTGTCACGCAGGATGTCCCTTCCAAAAAACCCTCCCCAAACAGCACATGACGCAAAGAAAAAAAGAGGCGCAATGAGGTAGCTGTGTGAGTAAGATTAGCGACCCTAGTGGCCGACACAAACACCGGGCCCATCTAGGAGTGGCACTGCAGTGTCACGCAGGATGTCCCTTCCAAAAAACCCTCCCCAAACAGCACATGACGCAAAGAAAAAAAGAGGCGCAATGAGGTAGCTGACTGTGTGAGAAAGATAAGCGACCCTAGTGGCCGACACAAACACCGGGCCCATCTAGGAGTGGCACTGCAGTGTCACGCAGGATGGCCCTTCCAAAAAACCCTCCCCAAACAGCACATGACGCAAAGAAAAAAAGAGGCGCAATGAGGTAGCTGACTGTGTGAGTAAGATTAGCGACCCTAGTGGCCGACACAAACACCGGGCACATCTAGGAGTGGCACTGCAGTGTCACGCAGGATGTCCCTTCCAAAAAACCCTCCCCAAACAGCACATGACGCAAAGAAAAAAAGAGGCGCAATGAGGTAGCTGTGTGAGTAAGATTAGCGACCCTAGTGGCCGACACAAACACCGGGCCCATCTAGGAGTGGCACTGCAGTGTCACGCAGGATGTCCCTTCCAAAAAACCCTCCCCAATCAGCACATGATGCAAAGAAAAAGAAAAGAAAAAAGAGGTGCAAGATGGAATTATCCTTGGGCCCTCCCACCCACCCTTATGTTGTATAAACAAAACAGGACATGCACTTTTTAACCAACCCATCATTTCAGTGACAGGGTCTGCCACACGACTGTGACTGATATGACGGGTTGGTTTGGACCCCCCCCAAAAAAGAAGCAATTAATCTCTCCTTGCACAAACTGGCTCTACAGAGGCAAGATGTCCACCTCATCTTCACCCTCCGATATATCACCGTGTACATCCCCCTCCTCACAGATTATCAATTCGTCCCCACTGGAATCCACCATCTCAGCTCCCTGTGTACTTTGTGGAGGCAATTGCTGCTGGTCAATGTCTCCGCGGAGGAATTGATTATAATTCATTTTAATGAACATCATCTTCTCCACATTTTCTGGATGTAACCTCGTACGCCGATTGCTGACAAGGTGAGCGGCGGCACTAAACACTCTTTCGGAGTACACACTTGTGGGAGGGCAACTTAGGTAGAATAAAGCCAGTTTGTGCAAGGGCCTCCAAATTGCCTCTTTTTCCTGCCAGTATAAGTACGGACTGTGTGACGTGCCTACTTGGATGCGGTCACTCATATAATCCTCCACCATTCTATCAATGTTGAGAGAATCATATGCAGTGACAGTAGACGACATGTCCGTAATCGTTGTCAGGTCCTTCAGTCCGGACCAGATGTCAGCATCAGCAGTCGCTCCAGACTGCCCTGCATCACCGCCAGCGGGTGGGCTCGGAATTCTGAGCCTTTTCCTCGCACCCCCAGTTGCGGGAGAATGTGAAGGAGGAGATGTTGACAGGTCGCGTTCCGCTTGACTTGACAATTTTGTCACCAGCAGGTCTTTCAACCCCAGCAGACCTGTGTCTGCCGGAAAGAGAGATCCAAGGTAGGCTTTAAATCTAGGATCGAGCACGGTGGCCAAAATGTAGTGCTCTGATTTCAACAGATTGACCACCCGTGAATCCTTGTTAAGAGAATTAAGGGCTGCATCCACAAGTCCCACATGCCTAGCGGAATCGCTCCGTGTTAGCTCCTTCTTCAATGCCTCCAGCTTCTTCTGCAAAAGCCTGATGAGGGGAATGACCTGACTCAGGCTGGCAGTGTCTGAACTGACTTCACGTGTGGCAAGTTCAAAGGGCATCAGAACCTTGCACAACGTTGAAATCATTCTCCACTGCACTTGAGACAGGTGCATTCCACCTACTATATCGTGCTCAATTGTATAGGCTTGAATGGCCTTTTGCTGCTCCTCCAACCTCTGAAGCATATAGAGGGTTGAATTCCACCTCGTTACCACTTCTTGCTTCAGATGATGGCAGGGCAGGTTCAGTAGTTTTTGGTGGTGCTCCAGTTTTCTGTACGTGGTGCCTGTACGCCGAAAGTGTCCCGCAATTCTTCTGGCCACCGACAGCATCTCTTGCACGCCCCTGTCGTTTTTTAAAAAATTCTGCACCACCAAATTCAAGGTATGTGCAAAACATGGGACGTGCTGGAATTGGCCCAGATTTAATGCACACACAATATTGCTGGCGTTGTCCGATGCCACAAATCCACAGGAGAGTCCAATTGGGGTAAGCCATTCCGCGATGATCTTCCTCAGTTGCCGTAAGAGGTTTTCAGCTGTGTGCGTATTCTGGAAAGCGGTGATACAAAGCGTAGCCTGCCTAGGAAAGAGTTGGCGTTTGCGAGATGCTGCTACTGGTGCCGCCGCTGCTGTTCTTGCGGCGGGAGTCCATACATCTACCCAGTGGGCTGTCACAGTCATATAGTCCTGACCCTGCCCTGCTCCACTTGTCCACATGTCCGTGGTTAAGTGGACATTGGGTACAGCTGCATTTTTTAGGACACTGGTGACTCTTTTTCTGAGGTCTGTGTACATTTTCGGTATCGCCTGCCTAGAGAAATGGAACCTAGATGGTATTTGGTACCGGGGACACAGTACCTCCAACAAGTCTCTAGTTGGCTCTGCAGTAATGATGGATACCGGAACCACGTTTCTCACCACCCAGGATGCCAAGGCCTCAGTTATCCGCTTTGCAGTAGGATGACTGCTGTGATATTTCATCTTCCTCGCAAAGGACTGTTGAACAGTCAATTGCTTACTGGAAGTAGTACAAGTGGGCTTACGACTTCCCCTCTGGGATGACCATCGACTCCCAGCGGCAACAACAGCAGCGCCAGCAGCAGTAGGCGTTACACGCAAGGATGCATCGGAGGAATCCCAGGCAGGAGAGGACTCGTCAGACTTGCCAGTGACATGGCCTGCAGGACTATTGGCATTCCTGGGGAAGGAGGAAATTGACACTGAGGGAGTTGGTGGGGTGGTTTGCGTGAGCTTGGTTACAAGAGGAAGGGATTTACTGGTCAGTGGACTGCTTCCGCTGTCACCCAAAGTTTTTGAACTTGTCACTGACTTATTATGAATGCGCTGCAGGTGACGTATAAGGGAGGATGTTCCGAGGTGGTTAACGTCCTTACCCCTACTTATTACAGCTTGACAAAGGGAACACACGGCTTGACACCTGTTGTCCGCATTTCTGGTGAAATACCTCCACACCGAAGAGCTGATTTTTTTGGTATTTTCACCTGGCATGTCAACGGCCATATTCCTCCCACGGACAACAGGTGTCTCCCCGGGTGCCTGACTTAAACAAACCACCTCACCATCAGAATCCTCCTGGTCAATTTCCTCCCCAGCGCCAGCAACACCCATATCCTCCTCATCCTGGTGTACTTCAACACTGACATCTTCAATCTGACTATCAGGAACTGGACTGCGGGTGCTCCTTCCAGCACTTGCAGGGGGCGTGCAAATGGTGGAAGGCGCATGCTCTTCACCTCCTGTGTTGGGAAGGTCAGGCATCGCAACCGACACAATTGGACTCTCCTTGTGGATTTGGGATTTCGAAGAACGCACAGTTCTTTGCGGTGCTTTTGCCAGCTTGAGTCTTTTCAGTTTTCTAGCGAGAGGCTGAGTGCTTCCATCCTCATGTGAAGCTGAACCACTAGCCATGAACATAGGCCAGGGCCTCAGCCGTTCCTTGCCACTCCGTGTGGTAAATGGCATATTGGCAAGTTTACGCTTCTCCTCCGACAATTTTATTTTAGGTTTTGGAGTCCTTTTTTTTCTGATATTTGGTGTTTTGGATTTGACATGCTCTGTACTATGACATTGGGCATCGGCCTTGGCAGACGACGTTGCTGGCATTTCATCGTCTCGGCCATGACTAGTGGCAGCAGCTTCAGCACGAGGTGGAAGTGGATCTTGATCTTTCCCTAATTTTGGAACCTCAACTTTTTTGTTCTCCATATTTTATAGGCAGAACTAAAAGGCACCTCAGGTAAACAATGGAGATGGATGGATTGGATACTAGTATTGGATACCTGCCGACTGCCGACACAGAGGTAGCCACAGCCGTGAACTACCGCACTGTACACTGGTTGATAAAGAGATAGTAGTATACTCGTAACAACTAGTATGACACTATGACGACGGTATAAAGAATGAAAAAAAAACCACGGTTAGGTGGTATATATTATAATAATAATACAATTATGGATGGACGGACTGCCTGCCGACTGCCGACACAGAGGTAGCCACAGCCGTGAACTACCGCACTGTACACTGGTTGATAAAGAGATAGTAGTATACTCGTAACAACTAGTATGACACTATGACGGTATAAAGAATGAAAAAAAAACCACGGTTAGGTGGTATATATTATAATAATAATACAATTATGGATGGACGGACTGCCTGCCGACTGCCGACACAGAGGTAGCCACAGCCGTGAACTACCGCACTGTACACTGGTTGATAAAGAGATAGTAGTATACTCGTAACAACTAGTATGACACTATGACGACGGTATAAAGAATGAAAAAAAAACCACGGTTAGGTGGTATATATTATAATAATAATACAATTATGGATGGACGGACTGCCTGCCGACTGCCGACACAGAGGTAGCCACAGCCGTGAACTACCGCACTGTACACTGGTTGATAAAGAGATAGTAGTATACTCGTAACAACTAGTATGACACTATGACGGTATAAAGAATGAAAAAAAAACCACGGTTAGGTGGTATATATTATAATAATAATACAATTATGGATGGACGGACTGCCTGCCGACTGCCGACACAGAGGTAGCCACAGCCGTGAACTACCGCACTGTACACTGGTTGATAAAGAGATAGTAGTATACTCGTAACAACTAGTATGACACTATGACGGTATAAAGAATGAAAAAAAAACCACGGTTAGGTGGTATATATTATAATAATAATACAATTATGGATGGACGGACTGCCTGCCGACTGCCGACACAGAGGTAGCCACAGCCGTGAACTACCGCACTGTACACTGGTTGATAAAGAGATAGTAGTATACTCGTAACAACTAGTATGACACTATGACGGTATAAAGAATGAAAAAAAAACCACGGTTAGGTGGTATATATTATAATAATAATACAATTATGGATGGACGGACTGCCTGCCGACTGCCGACACAGAGGTAGCCACAGCCGTGAACTACCGCACTGTACACTGGTTGATAAAGAGATAGTAGTATACTCGTAACAACTAGTATGACACTATGACGGTATAAAGAATGAAAAAAAAACCACGGTTAGGTGGTATATATTATAATAATAATACAATTATGGATGGACGGACTGCCTGCCGACTGCCGACACAGAGGTAGCCACAGCCGTGAACTACCGCACTGTACACTGGTTGATAAAGAGATAGTAGTATACTCGTAACAACTAGTATGACACTATGACGGTATAAAGAATGAAAAAAAAACCACGGTTAGGTGGTATATATTATAATAATAATACAATTATGGATGGACGGACTGCCTGCCGACTGCCGACACAGAGGTAGCCACAGCCGTGAACTACCGCACTGTACACTGGTTGATAAAGAGATAGTAGTATACTCGTAACAACTAGTATGACACTATGACGACGGTATAAAGAAAGAAAAAAAAATACCACGGTTAGGTGGTATATATTATAATAATAATACAATTATGGATGGACGGACTGCCTGCCGACTGCCGACACAGAGGTAGCCACAGCCGTGAACTACCGCACTGTACACTGGTTGATAAAGAGATAGTAGTATACTCGTAACAACTAGTATGACACTATGACGGTATAAAGAATGAAAAAAAAACCACGGTTAGGTGGTATATATTATAATAATAATACAATTATGGATGGACGGACTGCCTGCCGACTGCCGACACAGAGGTAGCCACAGCCGTGAACTACCGCACTGTACACTGGTTGATAAAGAGATAGTAGTATACTCGTAACAACTAGTATGACACTATGACGGTATAAAGAATGAAAAAAAAACCACGGTTAGGTGGTATATATTATAATAATAATACAATTATGCATGGACGGACTGCCTGCCGACTGCCGACACAGAGGTAGCCACAGCCGTGAACTACCGCACTGTACACTGGTTGATAAAGAGATAGTAGTATACTCGTAACAACTAGTATGACACTATGACGGTATAAAGAATGAAAAAAAAACCACGGTTAGGTGGTATATATTATAATAATAATACAATTATGGATGGACGGACTGCCTGCCGACTGCCGACACAGAGGTAGCCACAGCCGTGAACTACCGCACTGTACACTGGTTGATAAAGAGATAGTAGTATACTCGTAACAACTAGTATGACACTATGACGACGGTATAAAGAAAGAAAAAAAAATACCACGGTTAGGTGGTATATATTGTAATACAATTATGGATGGACGGACTGCCTGCCGAGTTCCGACTGCCGACACAGAGGTAGCCACAGCCGTGAACTACCGCACTGTACTGTGTCTGCTGCTAATATAGACTGGTTGATAAAGAGATAGTATACAATACATACAACAATATACTACTATACTGGTGGTCAGGCACTGGTCACCACTAGTCACACTGGCAGTGGCACTCCTGCAGCAAAAGTGTGCACTGTTTAATTTTAAATTAATATAATATTATGTACTCCTGGGGGCTCCTGCTATAACAACCTGCAGTGCTCCCCAGTCTCCCCCACAATTATTATAAGCTTTGCCTTTTATACATTGATGTGCAGCACACTGGGCTGAGCTGAGTGCACACAGACTGAGTCACACTGTGTGACTGGCTGCTGCTGTGTATCGTTTTTTTTCAGGCAGAGAACGGATATAGCAGAGAACGGATATATTAAAATAAATAAAAGTTAACTAACAACAACTGCACTGGTCACTGTGGTAAACTCTGTCTGACTCTGCACAATCTCTCTCTCTCTTCTAATCTAATTTCTAATGGAGAGGACGCCAGCCACGTCCTCTCCCTATCAATCTCAATGCACGTGTGAAAATGGCGGCGACGCGCGGCTCCTTATATAGAATCCGAGTCTCGCGAGAATCCGACAGCGTCATGATGACGTTCGGGCGCGCTCGGGTTAACCGAGCAAGGCGGGAGGATCCGAGTCTGCTCGGACCCGTGAAAAAAACATGAAGTTCGTGCGGGTTCGGTTTCAGAGAAACCGAACCCGCTCATCTCTATAGTTAACAATAACTATGTACAAGTATTGCAGACAATCCGCACTTGGGATGGGCGCCCAGCATCCACTACGGACTACGAGAAATAGAATTATCGGTAAGTAAATTCTTATTTTCTCTGACGTCCTAGTGGATGCTGGGAACTCCGTAAGGACCATGGGGATTATACCAAAGCTCCCAAACGGGCGGGAGAGTGCGGATGACTCTGCAGCACCGAATGAGAGAACTCCAGGTCCTCCTCAGCCAGGGTATCAAATTCGTAGAATTTTGCAAACGTGTTTGCCCCTGACCAAGTAGCTGCTCGGCAAAGTTGTAAAGCCGAGACCCCTCGGGCAGCCGCCCAAGATGAGCCCACCGTCCTTGTGGAATGGGCTTTTATTGATTTAGGCTGCGGTAATCCTACCGCAGAATGCGCCAGCTGAATAGTGCTACAAATCCAGCGCGCAATAGACTGCTTAGAAGCAGGAGCACCCAGCTTGTTGGGTGCCATCAGGATAAACAGCGAGTCAAAATTTACAGGGCTCTGACTACGTCCAGCAACTTGGAATCCTCCAAGTCCCCAGTAGCCGCAGGCACCACAATAGGTTGGTTCAAGTGAAAACCTGAGACCACCTTCGGGAGAAACTGAGGACGAGTCCTCAACTCTGCCCTATCCATACAGAAAATCAGATAAGGCCTTTTACATGACAAAGCCGCCAATTCTGACACACGCCTGGCCAAGGCCAACAGCATGACCACTTTCCACGCGAGATACTTTAGCTCCATGGTTTTAAGTGGCTCAACCAATGCGACATTAGGAAATCCAACACCACGTTGAGATCCAAAAAGTGCCACAGGAGGCACAAAAGGAGGCTGAATATGTAGTACTCCTTTAACCAAAGTCTGAACTTCAGGCAGTGAAGCCAGTTCTTTCTGGAAGAAAATCGACAGAGCCGAAATCTGGACCTTGATGGACCCCAATTTGAGGCCCAAACGTCACCCCTGCTTGCAGGAAGTGCAGGAATCGACATAGTTGAAATTCCTCCGTCGGGGCCTTCATGGCCTCCCACCAAGCAACAAATTTTCGCCAAACGCGGCGATAATGTCTTGCGGTGACATCCTTCCTGGCTATGATCAGGGTAGGGATGACTTCCTTCAGAATACCCTTTTCCTTTAGGATCCGGTGTTCTACCGCCATGCCGTCAAACGCAGCCGCGGTAAGTCTTGGAACAGACAGGGTCCCTGCTGCAGCAGGTCTTGTCTGAGCGGCAGAGGCCAAGGGTCCTCTGCCAGCATCTCTTGAAGTTCCGGGTACCAAGCTCTTCATGGCCAAACCGGAACCCCGAGTATGGTTTTCACTCCTCGCCTTCTTATTATTCTCAGTACCTCGGGTATGAGAGGTAGAGGAGGAGACACATAAACCGACTGGTACACCCACGGTGTCACTAGAGCGTCCCCAGCGATCGCCTGAGGGTCCCTTGACCTGGCGCAATATCTTTTCAACTTCTTGTTGAGGCGGGACGCCATCATGTCCACCCGTGGTCATTCCCAACGGTTTACCCGCATTTGGAAAACTTCTGGATGAAGTCCCCATTCTCCTGGGTGTAGGTCGCCCATCGGAGAATCCTTGTGGCTTCTGCCATCGCCATCCTGCTTCTTGTGCCGCCCTGTCTGTGTACATGGGCGACCGCCGTGATGTCGTCTGATTGGATCAGTACCGGCTGGTTCTGAAGCAGGGGCCTTGCTTGTCTTAGGGCATTGTAAATGGCCCTTAGCTGCAGAATATTTATGTGAAGCGAAATCTCCTTGGAAATTTCTTCCCTGTGTGACTGCACCCCAGCCCCGAAGGCTGGCATCCGTGGTCACCAGGACCCAGTCCTGTATTCCGAATCTGCGGCCCACTAGTAGATGAGCCCTCTGCAGCCACCACAGCAGCGACACCCTGTTTCTTGCTGACAGGGTTATCCGCTGTTGTATCTGTACATGGGACCCGGACCATTAGTCCCACAGGTCCCACTGGAACGTCCTTGCGTGGAGTCTTCCGAATGGAATTATGCTTCGTACGAAGCTACCATTTTTCCCAGGACTCGTGTGCATTGATGTACCGACATCTGTCCTGGTTTTAGGATGTCTCTGACTAGAGATGACAACTCCTCGGCTTTTTCCACTGGAAGAAACACTCTTTTCTGGTCTGCGTTCAGAAACATTCCCAGGAACAGAAGACGTGTCGTCGGGACCAGCTGTGACTTTGGAATATTGAGAATCCAGTCGTGCTGTTGTAGCACTTCCCGAGAGAGTGCTACCCCCACTGCCAACTGTTCTTTGGACCTCGCCTTTATCAGGAGATCGTCCAAGTACGGGATAATAAAAACTTCCTTCTTGCGAAGGAGTATCATCACTTCGGCCATTACCTAGGTAAAGACCTTCGGTGCCGTGGACAACTCCAACGGCCGCGTCTGGAACTGATAGTGACAGTCCTGTACCACATATCTGAGGTACTCCTGGTGAGGGGGGGGGAATGGGGACATGCAGGTACGCATCCTTGATGTCCAGGGAGACCCTGTAATCCCCCTCGTCCAGGCTCGTAATAAGCGCCCTGAGCGATTCCATCTTGAACTTGAATCTTCTGATATAAAAGTTCAAGTATTTTAATTTCAAGATGGGTCTCACCGAACCGTTGCGGTACCACAACCACTGTGGAATAGTAACCCTTCCTTGCTGAAGGAGGGGCACCTTGACAATCACTTGTTGTGCTTATAGTGTTGAATATCCACCAACACCGTCTCCCTGGCAGAGGGAGGTGCCGGTAAGGCAGATTTTAGGAAACGGCGGGGGGAAGAACGTCTCGAACTCCAGCCTGTACCCCTGAGATACTACTTGAAGGACCCAGGGATCCATGTGAGAGAGCCCACTGTCCGCTGAAATATCTGAGACGGGCCCCCACCGTACCCGGGTCCACCTGAGCAGCCCCAGCACCATGCTGTGGACCTACCGGACGCAGGGAGGACTTCTGCTCTTGGGAACTAGCTGTGTGTTGCAGCTTTTTTCCTCTACCTTTGCCTCTCGGCAGAAAGGATGAGCCTCTAGCCCACTTGTTTTTCTGGGGCCGAAAGGACTGTACTTGATGATACGGTGCTTTCTTTTGTTGTGGGGTAGCCTGTGGCAAAAAAATTAATTTCCCAGCAGTAGCTGTGGAAACGAGGTCTGAAAAACTATCCCCAAACAGTTTTACCCCCTTATAGGGCAACTTCCATGTGCCGATTCGAGTCGGCATCGCCTGACCATTGCCAAGTCCATAACCCCCGTCTGGCGGCAATGGACCTAGCGCTTATTTTTGATGCCAGCCGGCAAATATCCCTCTGTGCATCACGCATGTATAAGACCACGTCTTTTATATGCTCTATTTTCAGCAAAATATTGTCCCTATCCATAGTTATTTTCCGACAGGGAATCTGACCACGCAGCGGGAGCACTGCCCATCCATGCCGAAGCAACGGCTGGTCGCAATATAATGCCCTAGTGTGTGACCATATCTTATAGGGTAACCTCCTGCTTTCTATCAGCAGGTTCCTTCAGGGCGGCCGTACCCGAAGACGGTAGTGCCACCTTTTCTGATAAGCGTGTAAGCGCTGTATCTACCCTATGGGGTGTTTCCCCGCGTGACCTATCCTCTGGTGGGAAAGGGTACGCTGCCAATAACCGTTGTAGAAATTATCAATTTCTTACCGGGGGAAGACCACTCTTCCTCACACACCTAATTTAATTTCTCAGATGCAGGAAAAACTACTAATAGTTTTCTCTCACCAAACACAATACCCTTTTATGTGGTACCTGGGGTATAATCATAAATGTGTAATACATTTTTCATTGTCTCAATCCTGTAACGGGTGGACCTATTTGGAGGGTACACCAGTCTCATCGATGTCGACACTGGAGTCAGTATCCGTGTCGACATCTGTGTCTGTTATCTGAGGTAGCGGGCGATTTTAGAGCCCCCCATGACATTTGAGACGCTGGAACAGGCACAAGCTGAGTAGCCGGCTGTTCCGTGTCGTCTGCCTTTTATGTAAGGAGTTGACACTTTCACGTAATCCTTCCATAAGTTCAACCACACCGGTGTCGACCCCGCAGGGGGTGACAACATATTTACAGGCATTCGCTCCGCCTCCACCTCATTATCCTCCACATACCTGTCGACACAGCCGTACCGACACACAGCACACACACAGGGAATGCTCTGATAGAGGACAGGACCCCACAAAGCCCTTTGGGGAGACAGAGGGAGAGTATGCCAGCACACACCAGGGCGCTATATATCACAGGGATAGCACCTATAAAAAAGTGTTTTCCCTTATAGCTGCATATATGTTGTATACTGCGCCTAAATTGTGCCCCCCCCCCTCTCTTTTTAACCCTTTCTGTAGTGTATTAACTGCAGGGGAGAGCCAGGGAGCTTCCCTCCAACGGAGCTGTGAGGGAAAAATGGCGCCAGTGTGCTGAGGAGATAGGCTCCGCCCCTTTTTTGCTGACTTTTCTCCCGCATTTTTATGGAATCTGGCAGGGGTTAATATACATCCATATAGCCCTGGGGGTTATATGTGATGTATTTTTGCCAGCCAAGGTGTTTATATTGCTGCTCAGGGCGCCCCCCCCCCCCCCCCCAGCGCCCTGCACCCTCAGTGACCGGAGTGTGTGGTGTGCATGAGGAGCAATGGCGCACAGCTGCAGTGCTGTGCGCTACCTTGGTGAAGACTGATGTCTTCTGCCGCCGATTTTCCGGACCTCTTCTTGCTTCTGGCTCTGTAAGGGGGCCGGCGGCGCGGCTCTGGGACCGGACTCCGAGGCTGGGCCTGTGTTCGGTCCCTCTGGAGCTAATGGTGTCCAGTAGCCTAAGAAGCCCAAGCTGGCTGCAAGCAGGCAGGTTCGCTTCTTCTCCCCTTAGTCCCTCGATGCAGTGAGCCTGTTGCCAGCAGGTCTCACTGAAAATAAAAAACCTAAAACTAACTTTTTCTAAGAAGCTCAGGAGAGCTCCTAGATTGCACCCTGCTCGGTCGGGCACAAAAATCTAACTGAGGCTTGGAGGAGGGTCATAGGGGGAGGAGCCAGTGCACACCAGATAGTCCTAAAGCTTTCTTTAGATGTGCCCAGTCTCCTGCGGAGCCGCTATTCCCCATGGTCCTTACGGAGTTCCCAGCATCCACTAGGACGTCAGAGAAATAAAAATAAAAAAAAGGAAAGAAAACAATTGGGTTGTGATGATAAAAAGGCCCATATATTTTTAGATTTCTTACCTGCTGACACCTTGACACGTCCCTGTAAACACCCATGTCATAAACTTGACCCAGGATTGCGTAATTAGATCTGAAATGACAAAAGAGTCAGCTGTTCATTCTGTGCGGCTTTGGGGCTTATTCACACATTTGCGCAAATATGTGTAACCAAGATCTCTGAATTCTAATATTATGTGGGATTTATATCTGGTTACTGTTATCATTCAGGGTGCTGGGGGAAACAATGTCTCTTTTTCTCACATCTATATAATGCCTGTGATAGAAAGCAGACAATCGTGTGTTTCACAAGGGAACCCAAACCAGGCCACAAAGCAGAATGCATTATGTGCCATTCAGGGCTGCCATCAGGGGGGACTGCACGGACTGGACAGAGAGGGGCAGTAGTGAATTTCCCATTAGGCACGTGAGGCACGTACCTAGGGGCGGCACTTGTTTGGGGGCGGCACTTGATGCTTGTGTTGGTACTGTCAGCCCAAAAAGTACCAGTAACTGCAAAATATTTCCACTGTATTGTACCATATGCCATCTTGAATGGATTGTAAATGGGTTGGACATACACATACCTCCCCTGTAAGCTGTCCTACTTAGTAAATATGTATATACTAGGTGCTTCATCGCGCCCTACGGGCGCTCTTCACACCGTCGCAAGGGGCTACGCCCCCTTAACCCTTGCATGCCTTTCTGGGGTTCAATATTTGTATTATATAAAGTATTACCTGCATTCCTTTGTTAGTGGTTAAATATTGCACAATGAAAGGGCGTGCGATGGTGAAGGAGGCGCAGCCCCTTGCGACGGCATGAACAGCACCTGCAAGGCACGATGTACAGAATGTAGCGGGTGCGGGGGGGACTGCGATGGTGTCTGTAGATGCTGCAGGTGGAGGGGGGGCAGAAGTGGGGGTGGGGCCCGGATGGGGAAGAGTCGGGAGGTGCTGCGGGTGGGGGAGGGGCAGAGGAGTGGAGGATGCAGATTGGGGAGGGGTCCGGAGGCACTGCAGGTGGGGGAGGGGCAGGGGTGCCATGGGTGGGAGAGGGGCAGGTGTGGGGATGTTGTGGATGGGTGAAGGGTTCCGGAGGTGCTGTGGGATGGGAAGGGGCGGGAGTGCCGGGGGTGGGGTAGGGGTCCGCAGGCGCCATGGGTAGGGGAGAGGCAGGTACGGGTGGTGCGGCGCATAGGGAAGGAGGTCCGGAGGTGCTGCTGGTGGTGGAGGGGCAGGTGCGGTGGTGCCATTGGTGGGGGATGGGTGGGTGAGGGGGGATCGCGGATGGAGGAGGGTGTCTGCAGATGCTGCGGGTGGAGGGGGGCAGGTGTGGGGGGAGACATATAAAGGGGGTGGATGGTGGAGGGGGCCTGGAGGTGCTGTGGGTGGTGAAGGGGCGGAGGAGTGGGAGCCGCGGGTGGTGTAGGGGGTCTGGAGGCACAGCGTGTGGGGGAGGGGTGGAGTGCCGCATGTGGTGGAGGGGAAGGTGCGGAGGTGTGGTGCATTGGGGAGAGGTCTGGAGGCGCTGCGGGTACTGTACCTACCAAAAAGGTAGTTGGAGAGTATGCAGTAACAGGGCCAGGACAGGGGTGACGGGGTCAGAACAGGGTTGACGGGGCCAGGACAGGGGTGACAGGGTCAGAAAATGGGTGACGGGGCCAGGACAGGGGCGACGGGGCCAGGACAGAAATGACAGGGACAGGATAGGGGTGACAGGCCAGGGTAGGGGTGGCAGGAACAGGACAGGGGTGACAGGGCCAGTATAGGGTTGACAGGGCAAGCACAGGGGTAACAGGGCCAGCATAAGGGTAACAGGGCCAGCATAAGGGTGACAGGGCCAGCATAAGGGTGAAAGGGCCAGGATAAGGGTGAAAGGGCCAGGATAAGGGTGAAAGGGCCAGGATAAGGGTGGCAGGGCAAGGCCAGGGGTGACAGGGACATGACAGAACACAGGGCACGGGAGAGATTGGTATTAGGGACAAAACAGTGGTGACAGACAGATGTGTCTTACCGGAGTCACTGCTGCTAGCTGCTGCTGTTCCACTCCAACCTGTTGGGATCTGCTGCTGGTGGAGACTTGGCATGGCTGACTCTCTAAGGCTGGAGTCCTGCTTCCTCTGCCCGTCCGCATCCCTCCCCCCCTCCTCAGTCACACACCGCAGACCTCGCGCAGCTGCCGGGCACTGTGGTAAGGGGAGACTGGGAGTGACTGGTTAGCCCCCAGGAGATGCTGGAGGGAGGAGGGGGTCGGAGCCTGCAAGCAGCTCGGACTTCTGCAGCGTTACCCGCCGGCTAAAGTGTGTGAAGGAGCTGGGCGCACCCCACTGTGGGTGGCAGCGCTGCAGCTAGCGGTGGGGTTGCCGGGGCTGGAGATAACAGAGCAGTACGGAACCTGCACAGCGGCAGGTGCCCCACAAAACTGCAGCTAAGAAGCGTGGAGTGTGCCAGAAAGTGACGCTCCCCCGCGCCAGAGAGGGGGGGGGTCAAGCACACAGTGAGCCGGTGCCCGTCTGTCTGTACGGCATACCCCCTCACACACCCCCATACCTCCCAAATGTCCCGATTTTCGCGGGACAGTCCCATTTTTTTGGGTCTGTCCCGCTGTCCCACCCGCGGGTCGCAGTGTCCCGCGGTAACGGGGGGGGTCAGTTGGAAAGCTCCTGTACTCGCTGTTCTGCTTAGCAGAGCAGCGGTGAATAGTGGAAACAGAGGGAGAGGGGGCATCAGGGGGTATGGATTAAGGGGGGGGTTCCAGCAGCAGAGCCGGATTAAGGGGGGGGGGGGCAGGGGGTACGTACTGTTGGCCCCACAGTTTTAGGGGGCCCCCCGGCTCGAGTAGCTCTGTCCCAGCTCAGAAGCTCCCCCGTCCTGCCAGCAACAACGGCAGCATTGTGCTACTGTCAGCACACGCTGCTGCGTATTGGCAGGTCTGTGGTGTTGCAGGGAGGCAGCAGTCTCCCTGCTTTCTTCTGCATGTGCGGGTGTGTAGAGGGGAGCGACCACCCCCTCTGGATTTACCCCTAGCTGAGGGGCCAAAATTCCATTTAAGAAAAAAAAATCCCGGAATTTGCGTAAGGGGGCGTGGCCTCACGGGCCGCGATTAGGCCACGCCCCCAACCCACAGCAGGCACAGCAATGAGATAGGGCTCCCCTGTCACAAGTGCCCTGGGCCCCCCGGACTCATAATCAGCCCCTGGGGGCATGCCAGCAGCTCACAGAGCGCTGGGCATGCCCCCTCATTGACGAAAACGGGGGCCCTCCCATGAAGCCACGCCCCCTTTTCGCCGAGTGTGTGTCCCTCCTTCTGCCTGAAGAAAGCTCCTGAAGAAAGCTGGGAGGTATGGACCCCTGCCTGTGCCATGCCCATACTATCTGCTTCTGCTCCTAGTCTCCTATAGATTTGGCCAGATCTGTGACTCATTTGACTAACTCCGCCCAGTGTTGTGACTCCGCCCAGCGTTAGCAAATGAATCACAAAGTCACAGATCTGGGCTATTATATAGGAGATAATTAAAAGAAAAGAAAATCATAGTTAGTGGATTTTTAATTATTCTATGAAATTGGCTATCACCAAATGAGGTCTTATAATAACCAATCAATAAAAATAATAAAATTATGCAGGTGGGAGGGGGTGGCGGCCGTTACTGTTGTGCCTAGGGACACCCTGACCCCTAAATCCGCCCCTGGAGAGGAGTCACCTAAATGTAGGGCTGCCCCCTCACCTAACTGTAGGGTTGCATCTTGTAGGAGGGGGAATACTGCTACCTGTGCCCGGAGAGGAGGGGCGGAGATAGCCAGTCAGCCGGGTCCTGGCACCTGCGCAATGAATCGCAGCTCGGTCTGCCAGTCCCTGTGGGAGAAAACACCTCCTCCTGGGACTGCCTGTCATGTGTGTGATTGGCAGGTAGCACTTCCAATAAGAAGTCACTGCCAGTCACAGTGTAGCCAATGCAGTCACAAACTATGAGGGCATGGCCATGCACCACAGGGCGTGGCCCCTCTGCATGCCCCATCTCAGGATGCCAGCTGAGCAGAGCGCTGAGAGGCCCATCAGCCAGTTGCCAGGTAGCCAGTCCAGCTATGATAAGGACTCATCAAAATGAGTAGGAATGATGCTACTATGAAATATCTTATCACAGCTGATCTCAGTCCTGCGGCCTACTCACAGCTGGGTCCTAAAGATGATGGTCAGTAAGGAGAACGCCACAGCAACAGCCAGGCCAATGTCCATGTTTAGCAGAATTGTTGCTGCAAAAGTCACCATCCAGACTATCTGTAAGAGACAACATATGATACATTACTCTGTACTCCTACACATCACTAACTACACGTACAAAGCACAATACACCCACTGGAATTGATTCCATCTTTTGTTGGTTTCAATCTTTCTAAGGGGTCTATTCATGATGCAGTGAAAACAGTGGCGAAACAGACCAGTGGAGAATTTACCTATGGCAACCAATCAGCATCTCCCTTACAATTTATAGAATGTATTTGATAAAGGCTTCCTTCAAAGCTGATTGGTTGCCATGGGCAACTTCTCCAATGGTCCGTTTCTCCACTCTTTTCACTGCTTCATGACTAGACCCTTGAATGTATATTCCTGCCCCACTAGGAACCATACTGGTGAAAGGCTCCTACTGATATGCTCCAGCAGAAAGATCAACCAAAACATTATATGTTGCCATAAGTTATCTCTCAATAATCAGTTCTTACCAGATCAATTTTATTGGTTTTCCACAGGACCCCGACTTCAGAGAATTGTTTAAACATCCCCTTTAAATTGACTACAATGATAGCAGCTAATACGGCCTAGGATTAAAAAAAGAGAAGAAAAACATAATTGGCCATGTTATTTTGTGCCTCATAATTTAGTTGAGATATTTTTACTGAACTAATGTATCAGATGTACAATTAGTGGAGTCCTGAATGTAATAAAGCCATCTACTGAGCTGAAACCTATTTATTTGCCTACCATCATTGCACCTCTTCATGGAGGCATGAAGGGCCCACCAGGGAAATGCAGTGGTAGGGGCCCATTATTAAAGGGTGTGGCCAGTTACCATGGGGTGAGACCAGCCCCTACAGAGGCTTGGACAGCCATTAGCGCCCAAGGGGGATATGTACTAAGCAGTGATAAAAGTGGAGAAGTGAGCCAGTGGAGAAATTGACCATGTCAACCAATCAGCTGCTCTGTATGATTTTATAGTATGCAAATTATAAATGTTACTTCAATGCTGATTGGTTGCCATGAGCAACTTCTCCACTGGCTCACTTCTCCACTCTTTTCACTGCTTAGTACATGTCCCCCCATCACGGAACTGACCCTCTAACAGGATAACAACGTATAATTTGAGTGCATTCTCTGGAGCCTGACATTAGAGGAAGGGGTGGGGCCCTCGGGCAGTGCGGCCTACCGGGAATTTCCTCTGTGTCCCTGTGAACCAGTCCAACCTTGGCTCCTGCACAGTGACGCTAACCAGGGGAAGGCACAAAGAACCATATTCAGCTTCAGTCGCAACAATTGCAAAATCGCAAACGCCCGATTATCGGATGACTGTGCATGCGCTACGAACGCATTGCGCATGTGCGACCCGCAGCGGGCCGCTGACTTCAGCTGCGATTGAAAATATGGCACCCAGGGCAACTGCATTCTCATTATTCTCAGTAGCTCAGGGTCATCTACAACTGTCGACGGTACTTGATTTCTGCGTATGTATCGTAGTTTTGCGATTGCATACGCATTTTTGAGAATGCATCGGTTGGTGTCTTTTTCCTTTCTGGGTGGCTCTTAGAAGCAGGATGGAGAAGATTGCTATTTCTGTCTCAATAGCGATCCAAGCTGAATAAGGCCCAAAGACCACAGACATCAGATCAGAGGCGGAACTAGCGCCAGTGCAGGCAGTGCCTTGCACTGGGGCCCGCCACTGTCAAGGGGCCCTAAGCCAGAGCGGCATGTAATGAGTCAAACTGACTCATTACATGCCGCCTGGCTGCCGCTATGTGCCGCCGCCGCTGAGGCCGAGGAGAGGATGAGCACCGGCTACGGGGGGGAGGAGGGGGGGTGGAGGAGGGAGCCGCAGCTGCGCTGTGTAATTGGTAGAAGCGCTGCTGCTGCTGTCCCTCTCCTTTACCATAGGCTGCCCTCCGCCGCTGTGAATGCTGGGATGCGCAGCTGAGCCAGCGGAAACGGTAAGTATACCTATTCTATCTATCTAGCTATCCTGTTTGCCATGATGTGTAAAAAATGGGACGCTGTCTGCCGTAATGTGCAAAAAATGGGACGCTGTCTACAATAATGTGTAATAAATGGGACGCTGTCTGCCGTAATGTGTAAAAAAGGGGACGCTGTCTGACGTAATGTGTAAAAAGGGGACGCTGTCTGTCATAATGTGTAAAAAGCGGACACTGTCTGCCGTAATGTGTAAAAAGGGGGACGCTCTCTGTCGTAATGTGTAAAAAAGGGGACGGTGTCTGTCGTAATGTGTAAAAAGGGGACGCTGTCTGTCGTAATGTGTAAAAAGGGGACACTGTCTGCCGTAATGTGTAAAAAGGGGGACGCTGTCTGCCGTAATGTGTAAAAAGGGGGACGCTGTCTGCCGTAATGTGTACAAAAGGGGAAGCTGTCCGCTGTAATGTGTAAAAGGGTCTCTACCTGGTGTAGTGGTACTACCGTGCGGCGTAATTTGAATAATGGAGACTACTGTGCACCGTTTTATGAACTGGTATTATTTTGCGGCCACACCCCTTCCCCACAAAGCCACGCCCCTATTTTTTTTGCGCGGGACTGCGGCGCGCACTGCCCCTGTTATACATAGAGGGGTGGGGCTCTGATGCCATTTCTTGCACACAGCACTAAAATTACTAATTACGGCACTGTTGCTAGGTATCCATTTGCCTGGCCCTGAGCAGGTCCCCCTCACCAGATCCTCTCCAGGGGTGAGGCGGTGGACTTAGATGGGGGGGCCCAAAGCATTTTGTGGCACGTGGGCTCACCGCTCGCTAGTTCCGCCACTGCATCAGATGACTATTAAAATGTTAACAATAACATTGTTTTCAATACTTTTTTGTGCCTCTTAATATCTAGTTCCAATGTATTTACCTTTGGTAGATCTTGGAAGAGTTCCCCAGCCCGGAGAATGATGACGAAGACTACAAATGAAGCTATAGCACTGGCTACCTGCATTTATCGTTAAAAAAAAAGTTAAACTTTAAGATGTTATTGATAGAATCACTTATTTAACAGTACAGTCCTGAATCATTTTTAATTATGTTAGAGAAAATATCCAATATGTATCTCAACTCTAAAACCTCCCCTGTAATAATCTCCAGGACTTGTTATTATGCAGTCTATTTGGACCCTAATACGGAATAAAGTAGGCAGAGCGCCCATTTCTCAGGTTGCAGCGGCTGCATGTGATGTCACGCGGCCACCCGAACCCATCCCCGTTTCCAACGCCACACCCACCCAATGCCGAGTCACCGGCCGAAATGCAGCGTAGCCACCCTGCGAGCTCCACCCTGCGAACGCCTCTGCCTGTCATTCAGGCAGAGGTGTTCGCAACAGTGCGATGCAATCATATTGCCCGGGCCGCGCACGCACAGAACCGGGACCTGCATATGTGCGGTGCGGCCCCGGGAACAGGAGAATGTGGTCGCATTGCACGTGCGATGTGACCTGAATAAGGCCCAAACTCTGGATGCATTATAGGGTTCTTAGCATCCACAGAGTGTAGTGGCAGCCATTTTGTGGGGCCTATCATTCATCACAGGAAGTTTGCCTCCCTCCCTGATCCAACACACAAAATGGCTGCACCCCATGTTTATAGGGGCAATTTAATTTTAGTACCACAACCCAAATGAAACAAAATGCTTTAGATTAAAAATAAAATCCTTTACGCGCCTTTATTACCAAAAAATTAAGTATTTTATTTCGGCGTTCGTTTCCTGCAGTCCTTACTTTGTGACATAGGCGGTTGACGCACCTGGCTGTTGCCTCCAGTACTTTCTTGAACACCAGACCGGGACACAGAGGCACTGATGGCGAAGCATTGGAAAAAGCTCCCCACCAAATTACTGACCCCGATGGCTATCAGTTCCTGTAAGAGAACAAACTGTTATTATACTGTTTACCAGAGGCCAATGAAGCATTATAAAATCATTTGTGTATTTGTCTGCTTCAATCATTATCTTGTGGAGAAAAGCCCTCAAACATGAACCATTATTGAGGAGAACATTTGACAACAGTAGTGAAGCTGGACATACACATGCAGCCGACAGAGGAGGAGCCGACTGCCCGATAATCGGATAGCCTACACACGATGTATGGAGCTGATCCCCATTCACAGGATGGTGGCTGAATGATGGTTGGGTGGATCAGACAGGTTCTTCAGCCATTTTTAGGCGATGAGTGATCATCACTCACTACCATACACACAACAATAATCATTCCAACCAGTCATGTACTGGCAGATTGCAGTACAGAAAAAAAAAGAGAACCATCGGTTGTACAGATAACATCGATAGCGGGAAGCCATCTGGTTCTCCACCATTGATGGCAAAAGTATTTGTCATTGGCCATAAACCATCAATGATTTGAAATCATCGATGGTCGAGGGCCAGATAACAAGCAGGAATTAAATTAGGATTGTTTCTCTTGGGATAACCCATACTACAGACGGAGCCCTCTTCATCTTGGCCTTTAATAGGATTAAATGAGCCAGGGCAGTCGGACTTAATCCCCTGCTGTAATGATTTAATCCCCCGTTGTATTGTTCTCTCTGTATTGTATTGCAACTGAGAACAATAGATGAAAGGGTTATGCTAATAAACCTTGGTGCACCTAGGTGCAGCAGAGAAGCCAAGATTAGTGTGGCTCCATCTGTATATAGTAGCATCCCTCCCGGGCAGCAGACCATTGGGGTCCCACCAGAACTCTATCATTATCTCATAGTAATTGCAGCAGAGGGGAGAGAGCACTCCTACAGCGCATGCATTACACAGAGTATACACACAAAGGCGCTGTTGTGATTGAGACGCGAGGCATCAGCAATGCTGTGGAACGGTGATGGGCGTTCCTTGGCGGTGACTGGGAGGTGGCTAGTGCACACAGTAATGGTCCATTCAGTGGGCATGTCATAGAAGTGTCGGGGGGGGGGGGTGTCATGGGAGTGTCGGGGACATGTCATGGGAGTGTCGGAGGCGAGTCATGGGAGTGTCGGAGGCGAGTCATGGGAGAGTCAGAGGCGTGTCATGGGAGAGTCAGAGGCGTGTCATGGGAGAGTCAGAGGCGTGTCATGGGAGTGTCACGATGGCGAATCTGCTCTTGCCATAGGGCAGGTCTAAGCTTTGATGGTGTGACTGATGGTGACGTATAAGGATGCGCCAATCTGTATTACAGCGTGCATTCATGCTTATGTTGGCATGTCAGACCTTGCACATTCAGCCACTTGGTGAACACCATGGGGTTTGTAGCAGATTTGCATTAAGGGGTCTATGTACCAAGCCTTGGAGAGAGATAAAGTATCAATCAGCTCCTAACTGTCATTTTTCAAACCCAGTCTGTAGCATGGCAGTTAGGAGCTGATTGGCTGGTACTTTATCTCACTCTGCTTTATCTCTCTCCAACGCTTAGTGCATAGACCTTAAAGTACCAGTCAATCAGCTCCTAACTGCCATGTTCCAGGCTAGGTTTGAAGAATGACAGTTAGGAACTGATTGGTTCTTTATTTCTTCTGCTGAAATGCACACAAGCGTATCATCAGTGTGAGCACCCAGTACCACAGCGGGTAGGACTTGTTGTACAGCATCCAAATAGGCAGCGCATGGCAACTTCTGTAGAACTTTGTAAACTGGATTTCATGCAGGGTCCCTGTTTTATTTCCCAAACCACGGGGTGGGATCACATCTTGGCCTGAGAGTACCTGGTTGCTGTCCACTTTGTAACCATGCTTAGTGGCGAATACTTTTCCCAATGAAATGGTTATGCCGTATCCCACCACAGCAATGGCGAATGCGTTTCCCACGATCTCTCCAAACAGGCTGAAGTCGGGCAACCTTGGAGCCTTTAAGCTGAAGAACAGAGCAGGTATAGGTAGAAAGCTTGTGTAAAGTACATAACATCTCATGGAGACATGGATTCAACAGAAATTGAGGAAACTTCTAATTTGATCCCACTAACTTCTAAGTTGACTCCCAAAAGCTCTGTAGCCCATTTCTGCCCGGGACTCACCCTACAGGAATCTCCCCGACGTTCTCAATGCCAAACATTTCATACGAACCAATGCCATAGGATATTCCAGTGGAGACGATGAGCTGATGAAACCAAGAGAGAGAGGAAAAGTGAGAACTAATGACCTTCGCACATGACCCTACTGTAGACAGATCAGTTATAAATCATTCTCCTCAACATCATCGATCCATTCTTGATCGCTTGGGTAACATGCACAATATGTCAGGATGCAACCCCACAATTGTGAAAAATGTGTGACCGTGCACCGTTCAGTGATAGCGGCCATTATGCTGGCTGGACCAATAATGAGAAGGCACCCTATGACTTCACCAATGCCCTAGTGATGTCACGGTGTCCTAGTGCATTCATAGGCCGCATTAGTGAATGATAATTCCTCCCATTATTGTAGTTAGAGTTCTTCCATGCTTTCTAGCCCACATACCCCCATGTTACTATGCCTATAATCAGACTAGCTTGACAGCATGGAATAGTTCCATAACCATATTATCCATAACAGATTACTTCTACAAATACTCAACTTTATTCTGTAAGCACCGTTGAGTGTTTTGGGGTGTGCACACACTCTCTCCCCCCGACTAGCAGCCTATGGGATGACCTCTGCCATTAGAGTTCTAATGGTACATTGGAATGCAGTCAGCACTTACATGGATAGCCACAACAAATTCAGTCATTTTTGTTTTCGGTACTCTGACACATGCGCAGATGAAAAAAAACATTGGCCCTCATTCCGAGTTGTTCGCTCGTTATTTTTCTTCGCATCGCAGCGATTTTCCGCAAACTGTGCATGCGCAATGTTCGCATCGCGCCTGTGCCAAGTAAATTTGCTAAGAAGTTTGGTATTTTACTCACGGCTTAACGAAGAAATTTCTTCGCTCTGGTGATCGTAGTGTGATTGACAGGAAGTGGGTGTTTCTGGGCGGAAACTGGCCGTTTTATGGGTGTGTGTGAAAAAACGCTGCAGTTTCTGGGAAAAACGCGGGAGTGGCTGGAGAAACGGGGGAGTGTCTGGACGAACGCTGGGTGTGTTTGTGACGTCAAACCAGGAACGAAACTGACTGAACTGATCGCAGTGGCAGAGTAAGTATCGAGCTACTCGGAAACTGCAAAGAAATTTCTGATCGCTATTCTATTCGCTATTTTGCGAATCTTTCGTTCGTTATTCTGCAAAGCTAAGATTCACTCCCAGTAGGCGGCGGCTTAGCGTGTGCAAAGCTGCTAAAAGCAGCTAGCGAGCGAACAACTCGGAATGAGGGCCATTGTCCGTTTGTGTGAATATCATCACAAGCTCTCACGAGCAGGGCCCTTTTCCCTCATGTGCTTTTCTTCCCTCACTAATACCATCATCCACTCCCTACTGCCTACACCTGCACCCGACTCTTGGCTTCTGCCTCCCTGCTGCCTGTTTGAGTATAATGACTGCTGATCAGTGGCAAATCAGAAATCAGGCCCTTAGAGTGGACAAATAACTAGTGGAAGAATCACTTTTGCGTAGGGAATCGCCACATATGTAGAACATATCTGCTTTGCCTGTATATAAAAATAATATACATTTTTTTAATTTTCTCTTTATTTTAATTGATATGAAAACGTTCTTAAAGGCATTTACAAAGACGGGGCACACACTGTTATAAGGATACGGTTGCGTTTACCATGATTAATTCGATGGGAATTGGGATAAAGAGCTTGCCTACAAACTTCTCATTTAAATATTTCATGAGCAAAAGCACCACGATGGCGACGAGGCTGGTGACAATGGTCCCGATGTTTGTCTGTGCGATTCTTGAGAAGAGATTTACTATGGTCTAAAGACAAAGAGAGAGACGCAGAATATGAACAGAAGGATACAGAATAGTGACTACAGATTCTGATGCTTTTATAACCCAACATTATTACATGATACGCTAAGATCATTAAAATCATTGCATTACGTAACAATCTCTTTAGGGAATTTAAATAACAACACATTATACATGCATGGGAATTGAAGGGTCCAATATGAAGGAGGCGCGGCCTCACCACATGGGGGCGTGGTCATGTTGAGAATTCTGGGTCCCTTGGCAGCAGTACGGTGCAGAAGGCAGCGTTGCCATGACATCCAGGGCCCTTGGCTGAGCCTCATACATACCTTATGAAGTCGCGCCAACCAGCCCCTCTCAGTGCGTCAGGTCCTATGAGACTTTGCTAGCATCGGGCATCTTTAGTGCGTCTTATTTTGGCAAAAATGTGACGTAGTTGCAACATGATATGACCAGGACGCACCAGGAGACCGCGCTGAGTAATTTGATATGCGACACTTGTATATCTGTGTGTGTGACTGAGGGGGAGATGTTCTAAGGGGTGTAGTATGGTATGCCGGCGGCCGGGCTCCCGGCGACCAGCATACCGGCGCCGGGAGCCCGACCGCCGGCATACCGACAGCGTGGTGAGCGCAAATGAGCCCCTTGCGGGCACGGTGGCACGCCACGCTATTTTATTCTCCCTCCAGGGGGGTTCGTGGAACCCCACGAGGGAGAAAAAGTGTCGCTATGCCGGCTGTCGGGATTCCGGCACCGGTTTACTGTGCGCCGGGATCCCGACAGTCGGCATACTGAAGACCACCCGTTCTAAGCAGTGAAAAGAGTGGAGAAGTGAGCCAGCGGAGAAGTTGCCCATGGCAACCAATCAGCATCGAAGTAACGTTTATAACTTGCATACTATAAAATTATACAGAGCAGCTGACTGGTTGCCATGGGCAACTTCTCCACTGGCTCACTTCTCCACTCTTTTCATAGCTTAGTACATCTGCATACGAAGTGCCAGCCAATCAGCTCCTAACTGCCATATTACAGGCTGTTTGAAAAAAAAAAATGACAGTCAAGAGCTGATTGGTTAGTGCTTTATCTCTCTCCACTCTATCTTTCTCCACGCTTTGATAAATCTGTCCCCAAGTTCAAACCACTGCCTGCATCCTAGTCGTTACATTTTCATTAGTTTTTAAGACCGGACACTGGTGGTCATTCCGAGTTGTTCGCTCTGTAAATTTCTTCGCATCGCAGCGATTTTCCGCTTAGTGCGCATGCGCAATGTCCGCACTGCGACTGCGCCAAGTAAATTTGCTATGCAGTTAGGTATTTTACTCACGGATTTTTCCTCGTTCTGGTGATCGTAATGTGATTGACAGGAAGTGGGTGTTACTGGGCGGAAACAGGCCGTTTTATGGGTGTGTGGGGAAAAACGCTGCCGTTTCTGGGAAAAACGCGGGAGTGGCTGGAGAAACGGAGGAGTGTCTTGGCGAACGCTGGGTGTGTTTGTGACGTCAAACCAGGAACGACAAGCACTGAACTGATCGCACTGGCAGAGTAAGTCTCGAGCTACTCAGAAACTGCACAGAGAAGTCTTTTCGCAATATTGCGAATCTTTCGTTCGCAATTTTGATAAGCTAAGATTCACTCCCAGTAGGCGGCGGCTTAGCGTGTGCAATGCTGCTAAAATTGGCTTGCGAGCGAACAACTCGGAATGAGGGCCACTATTGGGCTTTACTAAAAAGTTGTTTTTATTCCGCACTACACTGCTAAAAGCCATAACCCTATATAACTTCAACTTACATATATTAATGACAGCGGCTGGGTCTTCTGGCTCATTCTGATGCCAAATAGGTATTTCAGCTGCGACACCAACACGTGGACAGCCGATGCCGTGGTGTATCCACTTACTAATGGGTCTGAGAGATACGTGACCACGAATCCAAACTGAATCAGACAGAGCGCAATCTACAAATACAAGGCATGAGAGGTAGTTTAGTCAAATCATCAAATTTCTATCAAGTAAACTTGTACGCAGCTATCCATCAGCAATCCTGAGCCCTTGGCTCATGCGCACATCTTAGGAACAATTATGGCGCCATTTTCCTGGTGATTTCTCTATTAGGTGTATCTACAGGAAAATGGTGCGCCCTAGTATACTGTAGGAAAAGACAACACTATCTCTAACTGGTGCGGGTACAAGTGATTATGGGGCAAATTCAGTATGAATCGCAAGTAGCGATTCGTACGGAATTTTTGCTGAGGGGCCGCGGGCGCATGCGAGCAGGCCCTACTGCGCATGCGCCCACAGAAATTGCGGGGGGCCGCAGAAATTACGATTGCCTCTGCCTGTCAATCAGGCAGAGGCAGTCGCGGGGCGGGAGGGAGGCGGCAACGCTCCATTTTCTGGGTGAAAACGGAGCGTTGCGGGGCGTGCCAGCCCAAACCGTGGGCTGGTACGTGCGAACAGGGGCGTGTCGGGGGTGCGGCCGCATCGGCTGCGTGACATCACACGCAGCCGCGGCGACAACAAAAATGGCGCTGGGACTCCTGCGGCCGCTGCTAAGCTGCGCCGGCAGGAGTCATCCTTAATTTCTGCTAACAAGCAGAAATTGTGTGCTGTTTGCAATTTCTGCTTGAAGCAGGGGGGGAGGCGCCGGTCAGCGTGCTGGGCGATCTTGCCCAGCGCTGGGCGGCCCCCAGCATACGTGCTAAGGGTTAGCAAATTCTGCTGATTAGCAGCATCCGCTAACCTTACGGAATTGGCCCCTATATCTTCCCGTTACCTATTTGAATTTTGGACTGCGCTGTAGCCCCAAGTCTGCAACTGCCACCGGCAAGGAAATCCAGGAACAGAGCATTTTGGGGCAGATGTATTAAGCGTGGAGAAGTTGAAGGTGATAACGCACCAGCCAATCAGCTCCATTTTTTTAAACCCAGACTGTAACTTGACAGTTATGAGCTGATTGGCTGCTGCGTTATTACCTTCCACTTTATCACTTCTCCAGGCTTAATACATTTGCACCTCATCAGTACCTAATGGAATGGGTCATGTTGGAGCATACGCTACTGATGCCCTGATAGATATACAGAAGATGAATGGATTACTGTATGAGCAGACATGGTGAACAATTGTGGTGACAACGGGGACACAGAGATGGCTTACCTGAAACAGTCCTACGAGGAACGCCAACGCCATGGCCAACTCTACTCTCAACGCGTCCCTGGCGACCGTGTCTATAAACGTCACGTTTTCCCCACGCATGAAGTTGTCATTGGGCGCCAATGATTCTGTCACACTGCCAATCATGACGCACACCACGGCAAATGTGCCTGAATCGCATGGAGAGAATAAAAATGAAAAAAAAAAAAACCACAGAACATATATTAACGTGTGAAAGGACGGGACGGCTCCGACGTGTGGAAATTCCACATCTGCTCACTTTGCATAAAGTGTTCTTTTTATGTGACAATAATATATAGGTTACATATTCTAGATGTGTAACCAAGGTCTTAATAAAGGGCCTAATTCAAGGTTGATTGCAAAATAACATTTTCCTCTAATGGGCAAAACCATGTGCAGAGCATGGGGGGGGGGGGCAGATGTGACACGTGCAGAGAGAGTTAGGTTTGGGTGGGTTATTTTGTGCAGGGTAAATACTGGCTGCTTTATTTTTAGGGTGCAGTATGGTATGCCGACGGCCGGAATACCGGCAGCTTGGCAAGCGCCACGCTATTTATTCTCCCTCCAGGGGGGTCGTGGACCCCCAAGAGGGAGAGTAATTGACGGTATGCCGGGGGTCATGATTCCGGCGCCAGTATACTGTGCGCCGGGATCTCAACAGCCGGCACACTGAAGCCCACCCTTATTTTTACACTGCAATTTAGATTTCAGTTTCAACATACCCCACCCAGATCTAACTCTCTCTGCACATGTTCCATCTGTCCCCCCTTGCAGTGCACATGGTTTTTGCCCATTAGAGGAAAATTTTATTTTGCAATCAACCTTGAATTAGGCCCAAAGGCCTAATTCCTGCAATTCTAGACAGACATGACCATGGAGTGCTGCAGTGTTGAGTCAGCGAATAGAGCACACTTGCCTACTTTTGAAAAAGCATTTCAGGGAGATTGTGAAAGTATTACTTATCAGCGCGGACATGTACTGCTACATGTGAGAGGCGTGTCATAATATGACTTCCATCCAAATGTAAATGAGCCCCAGCGTTAGTAAGATCTACTTGTTGAAGAAGACACTGATATTGTTCAGGATTAGTTTGTGTATTGTGTTTTACAAGAGGTTCCATATACTGTAAGTGGCCACAAGAAACTTTATTTAAAATGCATGTAGCCATAGGGATCATTGTGCCTAAGTTATTACCAATGCAGGGAAATGATCCCATTTGAATGTATGTACTGTATCTCTGATTTCCTTTTCCCCCCAAGAATGTAACAGCTGTATAATGGGAATAAGGTACAATCAGGTAGATTGATGGACTATTCAGGGAGTCAGGGAGATTGCTGATATTTTAGGGAGTCTCCTGCAGAATGCAGGAGGGTAGGCAACTATGGAATAGAGTGACCTACAGGGACATAAAGTAGTTCTGGACGTGGGGATGAGAAGGAGGCATCAGACAGCACTAGACGCACCATGATTGTTAGATTATGGAGGATGCTTTGGGCACAGGGGGACACAAAGTCTGATTATGGTGCATGTAGCGTCTATCTAATGTTATATAATCTAATCATCACACTTATATTACACATTACTGGCCTTTCCTGTTATGTGACCAGTCAGCTCCAGGCAAAAATAACTATTCAGTCTTTAGTCAAATTTGTGCCTCATACCTCACTAACTTCTTCTAATGTCTCTAAAAGGGCTTTTCAACCTTCTGATGCCTTTGATTTACTGGCTTGTACGTGTCCTCCTTTAACTTTTACTAAATACATTGATTTATCTTTAAAACTTTTTATAACTTTTTTTATGTCATAGGTTTTATGTCAGACAAAGTTGTGTTCTGTACATCAAATGCAACACAGTCTGCTGTGCCCTCTGATTGTAATACAGCTTTGGATAACGCTGCTGAAAAGCACAGATGCTGAAAAAAAAGTAATAAAGTAAGTAGTGTCAGGACATGAACAAGTGCATAAATGACAGGTAATTCCCCCCCCCCCCCCCCCCACCACCCTATATATATAGGGCTGTATTTGCCATATAGGCCAATTAAGAACATTCCTATAGCAGTATAGTACCTAGGAGCAATATCCTGCCAAACTACATTGTACCAACCAATCAGCTCGCGTCTGTCATTTTTCCAACATAGCCTGTAATATTACAGTTAGGAGCTGATTGGCTGATACATTATCTCTCTCCGTTTTATCTCTCTCCAAGGCTTAATACATAGCACCCATTGTCCTGATACTGGTTACATGGCGCTCACTGCTCACCTACAGATATATGCCGAGAGGTCCCAAGTAGGAAGTATATGAAGACTGGATAAAAGGACGTGTAGAGTCCAAACACAGGCGGCAGGCCAGCCAGAAGCGCGTACGCCAAACCTGAGAGGAAAACATTTGCAATGTAGCTATACGTTTGAATTTCTCAATAAAACAGAATAAAAAAAAACAAAATGTCTATGAAACCAGTTCTAGAGATCAATCCTTTGTAATACATTCTCAAACTTTAGTTTAAACTAAATGTGAGGACAATCTCGATGAGCGGTTCACTAATAGTAATGTTACGCTCGGATAGATAGATAGATAGATAGATAGATAGATAGATAGATAGATAGATAGATAGATAGATAGATAGATAGATAGATACAGATGATAGATAGACAGACAGACAGACAGACAGATAGATACAGCAGTTAGCTATACAGATGATAGATTAGATATACAGATGATAGATATACAGATGATAGATAGATGGATAGATAGATAGATAGATAGATAGACAGATAGATAGATGATTGATAGAGAGACGATAGATAGATAGATAGATAGATAGATAGATAGACAGACAGATGATGTATAGAGAGATAGATAGATAGATAGATTGATACAGTAGATAGATATACAGATGATAGATAGATAGATAGATAGATAGATAGATAGATAGATAGATAGATAACACTTACAGAAAGACACAATGCAGTCAGCAGTATAATCAGCAGGACTGGAGATATTTAGAGAGACTTTGTAACTTCCACGTGAGTGATCAGAAAGGTGAATTCTACACTATCAGTCATGAGATGAGAGAAGTTATGGCAGTCCTACCATATCTGTATGAATGACCCATGAGACAGACAGCACCCATAATATCTACCTGAGGAAGTTTGATACTGTATATATTTTCGATTCTGAGAGGGACAAAGGGGTCTATTTACTAAGAGTTGTGGTGGTGTGGACTAGATGGCGCTATCGCTCAAGCGGTGATGGTGAATATGAGAGTGCTCAAAAAAATACTTAGCTGTACCGTCTCCGGACGAAAAGTCAAGGATGTTCTATGTTCAACCATTGATGGAGAGCTCAACCGTGTTCGAAAAATAGGAAATGAAACAGAAGTATACAATGTGTAGTATTGTCGCGTGAAACAAGATGAAGAAATACGTAGTCTACGGTTTTTGCCGAATTAGGCTAGTAGGCTTCACTAGGCAATGTAAATGGTCAGATAATTGGTGATCTTTTTAAACCAACAAATTGAAACAGTATTCTCATATAAACACACCTGACTTACAAAAAGACAGGTACTGACATACCCATAAAGGAATCTTTTCAAGATGTGACGTGCTCTTTATCAATTGGTGGTTGAAGACCAGGATCTAAATGGTATCTGCTATTATGAGAGAGGGGCGTACCTAACACTCACGTAAGGGACAGTCGGTATCCTCATATAGCGGTTTCTTTCAAGGACATCGTTCCAAAGGGGTTACCATGGTGGTTATATATCCGATGCTGGAATACTCGACCATATATGAAATGTGAAACAGAAGTATACAATGTGTAGTATATCCAAAGAACGTGTGGTATCTTAGCCACTGTTTATAGGCGTACCTAATTTCAAAATTATAAGTATCTTTCTATGCTGGTAATTAAACCATAGAATTCCTATAAACACACCTGACTTACATAGAGACAGGTGTCTGGACGCCCATAACAGTATCTTTTATGAGGTATGGGGTTCTCTATCAATCAGTTGTGGATAGCCAAACTTATAATAATGAGGGAGGCGTACCTAACACTCACGTGCAAAACGGTTAGTGTCCTCATATAGCGGTTTCTATCAAGGACCTCGATCCAGGAGTAGTAAAAAGTAAAATTTATTCAAAGTACATAACATAATTATGACAAGGTCCTACCTTCCTTCAGAGTCTGAAGGAAGGTAGGACCTTGTCATAATTATTTTTTCTGGAACCCCAAAGTTGGCCACTTATTGTTCCAAGACGGTTCTCACTTCCATCAGAGCCGGACTCTTACGCTAAGATCAGCCTGTTTTTTATGTTATGTACTTTGAATAAATTTTACTTTTTGCTACTCCTGGATCGAGGTCCTTGAAAGAAACCGCTATATGAGGACACTAACCGTTTTGCACGTGAGTGTTAGGTATGCCTCCCTCATTATTATAAGTTTGGCTATCCACAACTGACTGATAGAGAACCCCATACCTCATAAAAGATACTGTTATGGGCGTCCAGACACCTGTCTCTATGTAAGTCAGGTGTGTTTATAGGAATTCTATGGTTTAATTACCAGCATAGAAAGATACTTATAATTTTGAAATTAGGTACGCCTATAAACAGTGGCTAAGATACCACACGTTCTTTGGATATACTACACATTGTATACTTCTGTTTCACATTTCATATATGGTCGAGTATTCCAGCATCGGATATTTAACCGCCATGGTAACCCCTTTGGAACGATGTCCTTGAAAGAAACCGCTATATGAGGATACCGACTGTCCCTCACGTTAGTGTCAGGTACGCCCCTCTCTCATAATAGCAGATACCATTTAGATCCTGGTCTTCAACCACCAATTGATAAAGAGCACGTCACATCTTGAAAAGATTCCTTTATGGGTATGTCAGTACCTGTCTTTTTGTAAGTCAGGTGTGTTTATATGAGAATACTGTTTCAATTTGTTGGTTTAAAAAGATCACCAATTATCTGACCATTTACATTGCCTAGTGAAGCCTACTAGCCTAATTCGGCAAAAACCGCAGACTACGTATTTCTTCATCTTGTTTCACGCGACAATACTACACATTGTATACTTCTGTTTCATTTCCTATTTTTCGAACACGGTTGAGCTCTCCATCAAAAATTGAACATAAAACATCCATGACTTTTCGTCCGGAGACGGCACAGCTAAGTATTTTTTTGAGCACTCTCATATTCACCATCACCGCTTGAGCGATAGCGCCATCTAGTCCACACCACCACAACTCTTTCTGTTCCACTTTTGGACTACCTGGGATAAGGCCACCGTTGGACCAAGAAGGCAGCAATCGGTTTACTAGAAGCGCCATTAAGGATTTCACCCCCCCCCCCTTTTTCAATTTGGTCTATTTACTAAGCCTTGGATGGAGATAAGGTGGCTGGAGATAAAGTATCAGCCAACCAGCTCCTAACTGTCATGTCACAGGCTGTGTTTAAAAAAAATGACAGTTAGGAGCTGATTGGCTGGTACTTTATCTTTGTCCACTTTATCTCCATCCAAGGCTCAGTAAATAGACCCCATAATACTAGCGATATAAAAGCTTATAAAATTGTATTTTATTTACTCATTGCCACATAGAGCATCAACAGTATCAGTTTCCATCTTCTGTGAAGGTCTTTAATAGAAGTCATAAACACGGTGAGACCTACAGTTCCCCTCTGAGAGTCTGCAGCGCATGTAGCGGCGGTGCTGGCTCCCCAGTATGCGCAGACAGGACGCACATTGTGAATTCAGTGGTGGTGAATAATGTAATGTGGGGGCTATTCATGTAATGTGGGGGCTATTCATGTAATGTGGGGGCTATTCATGTAATGTGGGGGCTATTTATGTAATGTGGGGGCTATTCATGTAATATGGGAGCTATTCATGTAATGTGGGGGCTATTCATGTAATATGGGAGCTATTCATGTAATGTGGGGGCTATTCATGTAATGTGGGGGCTATTCATGTAATATGGGAGCTATTCATGTAATGTGGGGGCTATTCATGTAATGTGGGGGCTATTCATGTAATATGGGAGCTATTCATGTAATGTGGGGGCTATTCATGTAATATGGGAGCTATTCATGTAATGTGGGGGCTATTCATGTAATGTGGGGGCTATTCATGTAATATGGGAGCTATTCATGTAATGTGGGGGCTATTCATGTAATGTGGGGGCTATTCATGTAATATGGGAGCTATTCATGTAATGTGGGGGCTATTCATGTAATGTGGGGGCTATTCATGTAATATGGGAGCTATTCATGTAATGTGGGGGCTATTCATGTAATATGGGAGCTATTCATGTAATGTGGGGGCTATTCATGTAATGTGGGAGCTATTCATGTAATATGGGAGCTATTCATGTAATGTGGGGGCTATTCATGTAATGTGGGAGCTATTCATGTAATGTGGGGGCTATTCATGTAATGTGGGGGCTATTCATGTAATATGGGAGCTATTCATGTAATGTGGGGGCTATTCATGTAATGTGGGGGCTATTCATGTAATATGGGGGCTATTCATGTAATGTGGGGGCTATTCATGTAATGTGGGGGCTATTCATGTAATATGGGAGCTATTCATGTAATGTGGGGGCTATTCATGTAATATGGGAGCTATTCATGTAATGTGGGGGCTATTCATGTAATGTGGGGGCTATTCATGTAATATGGGAGCTATTCATGTAATGTGGGGGCTATTCATGTAATGTGGGGGCTATTCATGTAATATGGGAGCTATTCATGTAATGTGGGGGCTATTCATGTAATATGGGAGCTATTCATGTAATGTGGGGGCTATTCATGTAATATGGGAGCTATTCATGTAATGTGGGGGCTATTCATGTAATGTGGGAGCTATTCATGTAATATGGGAGCTATTCATGTAATGTGGGGGCTATTCATGTAATGTGGGAGCTATTCATGTAATATGGGAGCTATTCATGTAATGTGGGGGCTATTCATGTAATGTGGGAGCTATTCATGTAATGTGGGGGCTATTCATGTAATGTGGGAGCTATTCATGTAATATGGGAGCTATTCATGTAATGTGGGGGCTATTCATGTAATGTGGGGGCTATTCATGTAATATGGGAGCTATTCATGTAATGTGGGGGCTATTCATGTAATATGGGAGCTATTCATGTAATGTGGGGGCTATTCATGTAATGTGGGAGCTATTCATGTAATATGGGAGCTATTCATGTAATGTGGGGGCTATTCATGTAATATGGGAGCTATTCATGTAATGTGGGGGCTATTCATGTAATGTGGGGGCTATTCATGTAATGTGGGGGCTATTCATGTAATATGGGAGCTATTCATGTAATGTGGGGGCTATTCATGTAATATGGGAGCTATTCATGTAATGTGGGGGCTATTCATGTAATATGGGAGCTATTCATGTAATATGGGAGCTATTCATGTAATGTGGGGGCTATTCATGTAATATGGGAGCTATTCATGTAATGTGGGGGCTATTCATGTAATATGGGAGCTATTCATGTAATGTGGGGGCTATTCATGTAATGTGGGGGCTATTCATGTAATGTGGGAGCTATTCATGTAATATGGGAGCTATTCATGTAATGTGGGGGCTATTCATGTAATGTGGGGGCTATTCATGTAATGTGGGGGCTATTCATGTAATATGGGAGCTATTCATGTAATGTGGGGGCTATTCATGTAATGTGGGAGCTATTCATGTAATATGGGAGCTATTCATGTAATGTGGGGGCTATTCATGTAATATGGGAGCTATTCATGTAATGTGGGGGCTATTCATGTAATGTGGGGGCTATTCATGTAATGTGGGGGCTATTCATGTAATATGGGAGCTATTCATGTAATGTGGGGGCTATTCATGTAATATGGGAGCTATTCATGTAATGTGGGGGCTATTCATGTAATATGGGAGCTATTCATGTAATATGGGAGCTATTCATGTAATGTGGGGGCTATTCATGTAATATGGGAGCTATTCATGTAATGTGGGGGCTATTCATGTAATATGGGAGCTATTCATGTAATGTGGGGGCTATTCATGTAATGTGGGGGCTATTCATGTAATGTGGGAGCTATTCATGTAATATGGGAGCTATTCATGTAATGTGGGGGCTATTCATGTAATGTGGGGGCTATTCATGTAATGTGGGGGCTATTCACGTAATACAGCAGCAGATTAGAGTTATTCATCAAACTTGGGTCAAACTGTGCTATAGATCTTTAAAATGATAGCTATAACACCATTACCTTGAGGCAGCTGGACTATGCCAACACTAAATCCAGATACAGCATCTCCCAGTATCCACTCCCGGGCAGGATAGCGTGGGAGCCAGTGCAGGACAGGAATGTATTTCAGCAACAAGGACCTGGCAGTCACGTGGGAACATCTAAAAACCAGAACATGCGCTGACACTGAGTTACTTCATTATTAATTCATCTCAAAAATATGTGATAGAAATAATCTTTTAATAATGGGATTAGTAAATACAAGTTCTTGCTGACTCCATTATGATGTCATTTTTGTTTTGCTTGAATACCCACCATGCTTTGGGTCGCAGCAGATGCGTGTGACGTCATGCAGCTGCCGCAGCCCGCCCCAGCAACGGTCCAGACACTCCTGCGTTGACCGGACTGTGCCCCACAATGGCGTTGAAACACAGCTGGCACGCCCCCTCCCGCCCGCAACCGCCTCTGCCTGTCAATCAGGCAGAGGCGATAACAGCAGTGAGATGCTTTCGCATCTCGCTGTGTGCGCACACGCAGTGCAGCCGCTGTGCGTGCGCCCTACAAAAAGGGCTTCAGGCTGCAATCACTGCAATGGCAGTGATCTGGTCCGAATTAGGCCCTACGGGGGGTCATTCCGAGTTGATCGTAGCTGTGCTAAATTTAGCACAGCTACGATCTTCTTCCCTGACATGCGGGGGGACGCCCTGCACAGGGCTAGCCCGCCCCGCATGTCAGTGCCGCCCCCCCCTCGCAGAAGTGCAAAGGCATCGCACAGCGGCGATGCCTTTGCACTTCAAGAGTAGCTCCCAACCAGCGCAGCTTTAGACTGCCGGCCGGGAGCTGCTCATCGCTCCCCGGGCCGCAGCGGCCCGCCCCACGTTCGGTCCGGCCACGCCTGCATTGGCCAGACCAAACACACGAAACGGCGGCCGAACGCCGCCATTCCGCCCCCTCCTGTCCAGCGATTGCTTCTGCCTGTCAATCAGGCAGAGGCGATCGCATTCCTGCTACAGCCTTCGGCCGTCTGGCATGCGCCGGCGCACTACGGCGCCAGCGTGTGCGCAGCAGGGACCCATTCACTCTGCTGCGTTAAAACGCAGCAAGTGAACGAGTCAGAATGACCCCTATATACTAAGTGCAGACACAGCAGTGCAGTAGAGTTCTGAGCCTCACACAAAGCACAACTAAATAAAAGTACATTTTCCCATGATACAGGCTACGATACATCCACCTGCACATACATCCTGTAGCCGCTGATGAGAAACAATAAATGTACAGTATTTCTGCTTTACTCACTGCATGTGGCTTTTGCATCTTGTCCAAAAAGATGGTTTTACAATATTGGTTCTAGGAGCTATCTTGTCCAGATCGGCTTCGCTCACCACCTGGACCTTTCCCAAGGAGCCCGGTACTGACCTGTCCTCTGTCATAGTTTAGTGTCTGCTGTCATGCGCTGGGTGAAACATTTATCTCAACTGCGTCATCTAAGAATAAACAATTGGTACGGAAAAAATGACTGGTTATTGACTGTAATAGCGTTTCATGAACACAAAGCAGGCAGTACTAAAACCTTTTCCTCATTCATCCTAATGGGGGGACATTGGTATAACTGGGGTACAGGGTGTGGTGTAGGCTAGATCACTAGAATTCTGTAAGTAGGTTAATTGGTTTCTGGCAAAGAAAAAAAAGAACCCTATTGTGTGTGTATGTCTATGTGATAGGGAATATAGGGGTAAATTTACTAAGGTGGGAGTTTTTTAAGAACTGGTGATGTTGCTCATAGCAATCAATCAGATTCTACTTAACATTTATAAAGCTGCTTCCAGAAGATAATAGATAGAATCGGATTGGTTGCTATGGACAACATCACCAGCTCAAAAAAACCTCCCACCTTAGTAAATTTACCCCATAGAGCGAAAGCTCCACTGGGACCGGTACTAGCGTGAATGGCTTCATATTCTCATATGCTCTGTGGAATATGGATGCTCTATATAAGTAACTGACAATAAATAATAAAAATAAAAGTGAAGGTCAACTGTGTTTTAAACAACCACTTCTCTATAAAATATTTGATGTCCTCCGTGCAAATAACAAGAGTCACCACCAACTGAAGCCAAAAGTAGCTCTGCAGATTTTGGGGTGCACCAAGTCCATCTTGTAGCACCACTGCCAAACATTTCCAGCAACGTAATAGCAGCCAGGTATCTCAGGATCTTAGCCACCCTGTTGCACTAAATCTGCCAGCTTGCACTGCAGGCTCAGGTAAGTAGAACACACTGGAGGGTAGATGCATCAAGACTTGGAGAGAGATAAAGTAGAGAAGCTGCTTAAATCAACCAGTTAGCTTCTTACTTTCATTTCCTAGCCTGTGCTAGATAAAGGACAGAAGACGATTGGTTCTTTTGGCAGCTTCTCCACTTGATCTGCCTCCAAGGTTTGATACAGTACATCTCTCCCAGGGACTTACAGTACCACAACTATTGGATAGCTAGTGGTTGCCTAGACCTACCTTATACAAGAACAACCATTATGACTTCACATTCACTGACCGTCCTCTGAACCTCCCATTCACATGAAAAATACTGATGTGTCATTAGCCGTCCCGTCTGCTGCTGAATTACATTAACTGTACTTTCTGTACTTCCATATTTATACTGTCCAATATTGGCACAAGGAACATTGTCCATTGCCACATCCAATAGTATTAAGCCTCCTCCCCTGTAATGACCCCATCATTATAACAGGTGTTTGAACAACTTTCCCCAAAACTTGCGGAACAAATTAAACTATTTAACCTTTCCCCCTCCTCTTCTGCAGGTGAGGTGCTTGGAAGAGTTTAAAAAATGTTCTGTTATCTGACAATTATTTCACAGTGACCTTGGTGATGCCACTTAAGGGCCAACCTTCCGATGTCCCAATCACATGACGCCACTGGTCATCTATCATCAATAGCCCCCATTGTTTGCTGTATTTGGCTGCCCTCCTTTAGCACATTTTAATGATGTAGTTGTACAAACTTATCTATGTGTAGACAACAAGCATAACAAAATACCAATATTTCATGTCAGCTCTATTGTCACAGCAGGAAACACACAAAGGTGATTTTCTATGTTTGTGCCACCATAACATATTGTGTTGTTCTCATCACTCCACGTTCTGCATGCACAGGGCTGAAGAAGACACAAAGGTCTTGTTGTATAATGTTATATAATACAGATGACACGGACACTTCCGAGAAAAGGGATAGAAATATATTTAAATGTAGTGCACATGCTATAAATTTAAAAATGACTCAGGCGTTCATTACAAATTCTTGATCTTGATCTGGAAGGTCTTTAGATCCTATGGGGTACATTTACTAGTTTCTAAAACTGAAAAGATTATAGCTATCATTTTTCTATTGTATATGGGCAGTAGCGGCTTGAGGTGTGGGCCAGCAGGACAGCCGCCCAGGGCGCTGAGTCCTGAGGGCGCAGCCGCCATCATCCTGGCAGCGCCACGAGATGTATGTGTGGCTGCCACCCGCTGTCCACACTCTGCTGGCCTCTTCCTGCTAGTGAAGTCCAGCCTGTTCTGCACTGACAGCCTCCAGATCCCCGCTGGCTGCACCCGCCGGCCGCTTCTGCTACTGAAGTCCAGCTTGTAGGAGAGATGAGCTGGGGGACCTACTGCTGCGTCCGGACAAAGCTGAGCTGGTGAGTGATCTCTCACACACACACACACACACACACACACACACACACACACACACACACACACACACACACTCACTCTCTCTCTCTCTCTCTCTCTCTCTCTCTCAAGGGGCTTTACCTGGCATAATGTGTATAAGAGGCTCTGCCTGGCATAATGTGTATAAGAGGCTCTACCTGGTGCAGTGTGTATAAGGGGTTCTACCTGGTGCAATGTGTATAAGAGGCTCTACCTGGCATAATGTATAGAAGAGGTTCTACCAGGCATAATGTGTATAAGAGGCTCTATCTGGCATAATGTGTATAAGAGGCTCTACCTGGCGCAGTGTGTATAAGGGGCTCTACCTGGCATAATGTATATAAAAGGCTGTACCTGGCATAATGTGTATAAGGGACTCTAGCTGCCCCAATATGTATAAGGGGCTCTACCTGGCGCAACGTGTGTACAAAACTCTGCTTGGCATAATCGAGTTGTTCGCTAGCAGCATTCGTTCGCTGTGCAGCGATGAGGCAAAAAAACGGCACTTCTGCGCATGCGGCGCAATGCGCACGCACGACGTATAAGTACAAAGAAAGATGTCGTTTCACACAAGGTCTAGAGACGCTTTTCAGTCGCAGTGGTGTCCGCAGAGTGATTGACATGACGTGGGTGTTTCTCGGTGTCAATGACCGTTTTCAGGGAGTGTTCAAAAAAATGCAGACGTGCCAGGAAAAACGCAGGCGTGGCTGGCTGACCGCAGGCATGTTCGTGATGTCAAAATAGGAACTGAACAGTCTGAAGTCATCGCAAGCTAGGAGTAGGTTTTGAGCTACTCTAAAACTGCACAAAATAAATTTGTAGCCGCTCTGCGATTCTTTCGTTCGCACTTCTGCTAAGTTAACATACACTCCCAGTGGGATGCGGCATAGCGTTTGCATGGCTGCTAAAAACTGCTAGTGAGCGAACAACTCGGAATGACCACCAATGTGTATAAGGGGCTCTGCTGTAATGCGTGTAGGGGGCTCTAACATGGTATACTATGTATAAGGGGTACTACTGTGTGGTGTGATGTGACTGCTATAAATTTGGAAATGACTCATTAGGCGTTCATTACAAATTCTTGATCTTGATCTGGAAGGTCTTTAGATCCTATGGGGTATGTTTACTAGTTTCTAAAACTGAAAAGATTATAGCTATCATTTTTCTATTATATATGGGCAGTAGCGGCTTGAGGTGTGGGCCAGCAGGACAGCTGCCCAGGGGGCTGAGTCCTGAGGACGCATCCGCCATCATCCTGGCAGCGCCATGAGATGTATGTGTGGCTGCCATCTGGCTGCCTCCCGCTGTCCGCACCCTGTCGGCCTCTTCCTGCTAGTGAAGTCCAGCCTGTACTGCACAGACAGCCTCCAGATCCCCGCTGACCGCACCCCGCCGGCCGCTTCCTGTTACTGAAGTCCAGCTTGTAGGAGAGATGAGCAGGGGGACCTACTGCTGCGTCCGGACAAAGCTGAGCTGGTGAGTGATCTCACACACACACACACACACACACACACACACACACACACACACACACACTCTCTCACTCTCTCTCTCTCTCTCTCACTCTCCCTCTCTCTCAAGGGGCTTTACCTGGCATAATGTGTATAAGAGGCTCTGCCTGGCATAATGTGTACAAGAGGCTCTACCTGGGGCATTGTGTATAAGGGTCTCTACCTGGCATAATGTCAGGGCCAGTTCTAGCCCTTTTGGCGCCCCAATGAAAAATAGGGGTGTGGCTTCATACAGGGGGAGTAGTCAGTTACGCCCCCTGTAGAGTTGTGCCCCCTGTACAGTAGCGCCGCTTACACACAAAAAAATAATACTATCCCCGCTCCTGATTCCCGACCGCTGCAGACTTCCGCCGGCGCCGCTCCTCTCCTCGAATCACATCATAGACAGACACTAGAGGTCAATTATGACCCCTAGCGTGTCAGTCCCACAATGCTGTGCGGTGCGCGATGACGTCATTGTGCACCGCACAGCAAAGGTCCTCTCCACGAAGGGAAACTAGACGGGTAGCGTCTAGTTCCCTTCACAGCGGGGGACCAGAGGCGGACACAGCGGGGGGCACAGTAGCGGATCTTGCCATGGTGTGGCGCCCTCCGGATGGTGGCGCCCCGGGCAAAAGTCTTGCTTGCCCGTGGCAAGATCCGCTACTGCATAATGGCCCTCATTCCGAGTTGTTCGCTCGCAAGCTGCTTTTAGCAGCATTGCACACGCTAAGCCACCGCCTACTGGAAGTGAATCTTAGCTTATCAAAATTGCGAACGAACGATTCTCAAAAATGCGATTAGACACTTCTTAGCTGTTTCTGAGTAGCTCCAGACTTACTCGGCATCTGCGATCAGTTCAGTCCGTTTAGTTCCTGGTTTGACGTCACAAACACACCCAGCGTTCGCTCAGACACTCCTCCGTTTCTCCAGCCACTCCCGCGTTTTTCCCAGAAACGGTAGCGTTTTTTCGCACACACCCATAAAACGGCCAGTTTCCGCCCAGAAACACCCACTTCCTGTCAATCACATTACGATAACCAGAACGAAGAAAAACCGTGAGTAAAATACCTAACTGCATAGCAAATTTACTTGGCGCAGTCGCAGTGCGGACATTGCGCATGCGCAGTTAGCGGAAAATCGCTGCGATGCGAAGAAAAATACCGAGCGAACAACTCGGAATGACCACCAATGTGTATAAGAGGCTCTACCTGGTGCAGTGTGTATAAGGGTCTCTACCTGGCATTATGTGTATAAGAGGCTCTACCTGACATAATGTGTATAAGAGGCTCTACCTGACATAATGTGTATAAGAGGCTTTACCTGGCGCAATGTGTATAAGGGGCTCTACGTGGCATAATGTATATAAAAGGCTGTACCTGGCATAATGTGTATAAGGGACTCTAGCTGTCCCAACATGTATAAGGGGCTCTACCTGGCGCAACATGTGTACGAGACTCTGCTTGGCATAATGTGTATAAGGGGCTCTGCTGTAATGCATGTAGGGGGCTCTAACATGGTATACTATGTATAAGGGGTACTACTGTGTGGTGTGATGTGACCGAAGGACACTAGTGTGCGGTGTAAAGTGAATTAGTATGATTCTGTGGCCACGCCCCTTCCCATGAAGCCATGCCCCTATATTTTTGGGCATGCACTGTCCCTTTTTTGAATGGGGGGGCACCAAAGGAAACATTCGCCCTGGGCACCATAAGGTCAAGAACCAGCCCTGTATATGGGTATAGGTGAAGTGCTCTTTGGTGTTCCCACTGTAATTATCTATCAATCCAAGTATGGTCTGGAAAATGTAATTGCCACTGGGTCAGTGATCTGGAATGAAAAAAGGGGGGTGGGGTTCTGTGTGGGGGTTCTCTAGAACTTGTTTTGTGGTATGGTAATGTCCCAGAGTCAGTTTGGATCCACAAGATTTAGATGATATCTGTAGGTTGGGTGTTCACTATGATATTGTCCCAAAGTTCATAAATAAACTAAAATCAGCATCGTTCAGCATAAACTGTAGGCAGGGTGTTACATTCTAAAATAATTATAGACATTATGTGATTGTAACAACACCACTTGTCTGTTTCAGAAGCTTCAGTAAATCTTCCCCTTATATCTCTCTTTTGGGTTCTTCAGGATGAATCTTCAAACTTGAGGCTTCAATAAACAAACTTCCATTCTATTATTTGCCTTTCTCCGTCTCAGCATAAGATTCATGGATCCCACATAACAAGCCCAAAGTCACTTATTGTGTAGTATAAATACAAATGTAATAAGATTTTACTCTTACATAAAAACAATTCTTGTATGTGTGTAACTGCCCATCAGCTGTGACAAAATCTAAACAGCAAGTCCACAGTACCCCTCTCTGGTGTCCGAGCTCTAGGTGGATCTGTGTGTCGTTATTAAAGTGCACCTACCATCACCCAAAGCCTTTCATTATGAATGACTTCTTCAGGGGTGTTTTTAAAGTTCTCTGGGGCTTCAATACTGTACCACTTACAGTATGCAACACTTTCCGCGCTTAAACTGTCTTTTTAGTAATGTAACACCTTTCAACACTTTGATTGCTACCTTTCATCTATGTAACAGCTTCTGGCACCTGCGCTGCTGTCTTTTCTTAATGTAACACTTTTACGCTGCTACTTCTCACTTGTGTGGTGCCTTGGGGTGAACGTTAGGAATGTTAGGGACCCACCTGATGAAGTCACCTGGTCACGGTAGATGGGCCCATATTTTGGGGCAAAAACTATTCCAAGAACCTTGATTTTACTCTGTGTTAATTAGCAGAGTTTATTAGAATTGTTCTTATTACCAGTGTTCTTGATGTTTGGAGTGTGCACCTGCATCTTTCCTTTATTCCATGTGAAACTCCTATGGCAGCACCTCTGATTATGTTTAGGATTAGGGTGTGCAGCCAACCTCTCCCCCCGTGTTTGTAAAGTTGCAAGTTTTAGCCTGTTTCTGCTGTTCCACATGTCTCCGCACTGAATATATATATATATACACACACACACACACACACACACACACACACACACACACCATTATGTGTACCCATCACATCCACAATATTCAAGAGACTGTAGCCATCATGTTACATTGAACCAGCGATAACCTGAATTCTCAATGTTGATTCGCCCAGGGGGTCAATTTGGTATCATGTGGTATCATATTGCCGGTTGAAACAGTTGTTTTTGCTGCTTTTTATCGTTTTTCCTTATACGACAAAGATCTTTGCAAGACTTTTGTACAAGCGTCAGTGCAGCTGTCCTGGTAATATTTGTTTGTTAAATTGCAGCAATAAGGGTTTTGTTTTTTCCATTTCCAAAAACAGACCACAAAAATGGTGTAACCTATAGCAAAAGGTCTGTTGCTACCGGTTACTTTCCTACTCCAGCTTAGAGCACGAAAGCAAATCACAAAAGGAAAATAATTATCCGCAAAGGACTGTTTCCTATCAGATATAGGGGGTCATTCTGACCTGATCGCATGCTGCCGTTCATCGGAGCGCAGCGATCAGGTCAGAAGTGAACATGCGTCGGCGCCGCAGTGCACCGGTGCACGCCAGACAGCCGACGGCTGTCATAGCCCAGCGATGGCCTCTGCCTGATTGACAGGTTTATGACCCAGGAGTCCTTATTCGCATGCGCGGCTGTCGGTAAGCTGCGGGGGGACACTGGGACACGGACATTGCCTATCTCCTGCAAGCTCTTGAATGTTTTACTTTGTGGGGCATGATACATATGAGAAATGTGGTCAAGTTGTGACCACATTTTGCCATTAGTATATCCTGCCCTCACACTGTTGTGAATGTTGTATAATTCTGTAGATTTTCCAGTGTCATGTGACTACTATGGCAACCACAGTCACATGAGGAAAATCACTAACAGGTTTTGAATCAAAGATGAAACGCGTCAGCCACATAAAGAGGTGGTGAAGAGCAACGCCATAAGTAAAAGTTGGCAAGGATGACACTAGCCAAGGACACCGGTCTTCGGGGGCGGCACTGCCAGCTTAGCCATCCACCCACAAATTTGAACCCCTGGTTTCGATGTGTTGCCATTGAGACAACTGCTCTTGTGGAAGTGCATGTCAAGCCTTGTTGAAATGAGAGAGATCTGTGTGATGTTTTCCTTAGTGAAGCTACTGCCAAGTATCACTAAGCTCGAAGGGAGATGGCAAAAATTCCACTTTTACCGCTATATACAGCAGGACTATGAGGATCCCAAGAGGTGAATAGAGTGTACACAGGAAGACGTGATTTTCAGGTTAAGAGGGTTATTCAGGTTTGTTAGCAAACCAAAAAAGATATCAATTGGGCAAAACCATGTTGCGTTGCAGATGGGGCAGATGTAACATGTGCAGAGAGAGTTAGATTTGGGTGGCTTATATTGTATTCTGTGCAGGGTAAATACTGGCTGCTTTATTTCTACACTGCAATTTAGATTTCAGTTTGAGCACACCCCACCCAGTTCTAACTCTCTCTCTGCACATGTTACATCTGGCCCACCTGCAGTGCAACATTGCTTTGCCCAATTGCTAACTTTTTTGGTTTGCCAACAACCATGAATAACCCCCTAAGTCCAGAAGCTGCAGATAATGGTGAAAGCTAATAATATGTTACTTATTATATGTATGTGTGTCTGAAGTGATTGTTACACATGGTATAATATATGTGTCCGTGGGGAACTCATTTACATATCAGAAATACGGAATTGTTGGAGCAGCTGTCAGTATATTGCCTCAGCCAATAATACTGTAGCAGTGCACCCTCTCATAAGTAATGACCCCAGCCACAACCTGTGGCTCTCCTGCTATTGTGGACCTTGAAGTTCTACGACAGCTGGAGAGCCACAAGTTACTTATCTCCACTTTAGAGGGGTTATCCAGTATCGGAGGACTCATTGCATTGCTGCGGTACTTAATGTCCCTGTATAATATTTCTTAAATGTATTGATTTTCTTGCTGGCTTTCATCGCTCGTTTTTGTGTCATGTGTCTATATAATCAAATATGCTTTATTTTTAGTCCTGTGACATACCATTATTTGCGGTTTCGATTGAAAAAAAACTGGTGTGATGTGAACAATTTGAAAAACCTATACATCTGGGATGGCCAAAATAGTCATATGAATATCTGGGGTAAGGGGGGTGAAGTCAATCACCTTTCCAGGAGCATAAAAGCACCTAGATACAGTCCAGGAAAAGAGAGGAAGAAAGATTGTCCATATGGTGAGTTGTACTTAGAGAGACATGTTGGAGAAATGCCTGCGACTATGGGGGTAATTCAAAGTTGATCGCAGCAGCAAATTTGTTAGCGGTGGGGCAAAAAAACCCTAGCGAGTAACCAGGTCTGAATTAGGCCCCATGTGCATTGCAGAGGGGGCAGATAAAACATTTGCAGAGAGAGTTAGATTTGGGTGGGTTATTTTGTTTCTGTGCAGGATAAATGCTGGCTGCTTTATTTTATCATAAGGAGAGAAAAATTACTGTATAGTAGACACACATAGAAGACTAATGTTTTAAAACTTAACTTTTATTATCATCAATATGTATCAATATGCTTTACTTTTACACTGCAATTTAGATTTTAGTTTGAACACACCCCACCCAAATCTAACTCTCTCTGCACGTGTTATATCTGCCCCCCCTGCAGTGCACATGGTTTTGCCCAACTGCTAACAAATTTGCTGCTGCGATCAACTCTGAATTACCATCTATGTAGGGTTTGGAGCTAGGACCATAAAGATGCAACATTTGGAGCGATTATGTAACTTGGATGTGACCGGCGACAGCAAGTATAGTCATATCACAGTGTGATTTGTACCATAACAGAAGAGGACTAATTGTTCCTGGCTGCCGGCGTGTAGCGAATATGTCCGGCCAAGATCTTCAGTGATTTACATCGGTCATTTCCTTATTGAATTAAACACATTCTGCTCCTTACCTTTTGCTCCAGTAATCTACATTGATGTTTATTTTGGGACTAAATACATGTAGTTCCAGTCTGGAAGTCTACCGTTGAATACATTGATACACTAAAGGGCCCTACACACTTAAAATATCATTTATAGCGATATGGGCGAAATCATTGAAAAATTAACGATATATCGTTAATATCGTTCAGTGTGCAGTAATCAACAATGGACGATGTGAGTTCCCGCAGTCGTTCATCTATGGTCTATCATTGTTTATTTATTGGCCGATATTGATGTTTGCAATGTCAAATCGTTCATACAAATCGTTCAGTGTGTATGCAAAAAATAGTTACTGAAAAATCGTTCATTGTTCATATCGTTCAAATCGCCCACTGTGTAGGGCCCTTAAGGCCCAGATTTATCAAGCCTTGGAGAGTGATAAATTTCATGGTGATAAAGTACCAACCAACCAGCTCCTAACTGCCATGTTACAGGCTGTGTTTGAAAAGTGACAGTTAGGAGCTGATTGGTTGGTACTTTAGCACCATGCAATTTATCACTCTCCAAGGCTTGATAAATCTGGGCCTAAATGAGGTCTTGGTGCACTTTGCTATCCACAGTGATACTTATTGTATTCTCCACTTCTGAATCCTTTTAAACATGAACGCAGATGTCCGAGTGGTTGCTGTAAGATACAGAAGCATATTTTGCAGTTACCTGCGCCGCAGTTTCATACAGTAAATATAAAATGTGTTGCGTAACAAAAGTGGGTGGAGCCTGAGTTTACATATAAAGGACAGGTGCATCTGGTGATAGAAGGCTAAAATCTTCAAGATTTCCCAAATATAGGGGCCGATTCAGACCTGTTCGCTGCTGAGTGTTTTCTCACAAGCTGCGATCTGGTCTGAACAGCGCATGCACCGCAATACACAGGCGCGACGGACCGCCGCACCAAGGATCGCCGGTCAGCGACGGATGGTGCAAAAATTCCGAACGCACCGGCGATTGCAAGGAGATGGACAGGAAGAGGGCGTTTGTGGGTGGCAACTGACCGTTTCTAGGTAGTGTCCGGAAAAACGCAGGAGGGACCAGGCGTTTTGTGGGAGGATTTCTGACGTCAGCTCCGGCCCCGATCATCGCAGCGGCTGAGTAAGTCCTGGGCTGTGCAGAGACTGCACAGACTGATGTTTGTTCAGTTCAGCTACACATGCGATCGCACACCTGCACACACACCATACTCTCCCTCTGTAGGCGGCGACTACCTGATCGCAGGGATGCAAAAAACACACCCTAGCGATCAGGTCTGAATTACCTCCATTGACGTGACAAAAATAATCCCCAATGGAAGATGAAGTAAATCCAATGTACGTGGATAAAACATTTTATTAAATCTGACAAACATTTCAAAAATGTCACAGAGAATCAAACACACCAATAAAACACAGCAAAATAAAAAGATACAAAGCGCTCTTTAAATAAAGGTACTTTAGCACCATATTATACCTAGATTTCCCTCAGTGAAGTTTGACAGTGGTGTCTCAGACATCTGTAGGATTGTCCATTTAGGGCAAATTATTTTACCCCATCTTCCTTGATGTTGGATGCAGAACTGCTTTGCAATCTGGAATTATGGAATGTTTAAACAAAACCAGCCACTAGATGGAGCCCTTTGTCGCAGTATAAATTGTACAGGACAGCAAAGGTCTTGGAGAAAGTTACACACATGGCATATATAGAAGACTCGTGCTTGCAGGAAATCGTTACCTTCACATCTTTGTGAAAAAATCCTGTAAGAATATAGAACTGTTGTTATTGACAATATAACACTGGATCGTCCTTATAAATGCACAACCGTTATTTCATCTTTAATATTAATCTGTCTGTAGGCCTTTAGGCATTTTGTTTTCCCTGTATTTAATTATATGTTAATGGGGGAGATGTACTAAGCCTGAAAAGTGATAAATATCACTGTGATAAAGCACCAGCCAATCAGCTCCTAACTGTCATGCCACAGGCTGTGTTTGAAAAAATGACAGTTAGGAGCCGATTGGCTGGTGCTTTATCACAGTGATATTTATCACTTTTCAGGCTTAGTACATCTGGCCCAGTATATTTAAAAACTAGCATATTTTTCTTGTAATGGGCCTGATTCAGAGGTGAGACTACAAAAGTCCTGTCTGCAACTTTGTTAATCAGGCCCATTGAGTTCCCTGGAGGAGTACCACAGTTTCCCAGTCACAGAAGTTTGGAACTCGGAGGAAGGGGGAAGGGGGGCGGAGTTAGTTGCGGAGAGGTGAAAGTTATGCAGAAGTATTAGAGGCCCAGGATTTCCCTGATATAAAGGCCAGGCGGGGTGGGGGGCAGTGGGTACAAATTACCATGGCAAGGGCTGCTGGAGGGGCCCGGGTCCGATAGCCCTGCCCACAGCCCAGTATACCTGTGCTGTTGCCGGTGCCAGTGGCGCCATCTTCCCGGTGATCTCTTTGAGATAATGGCGCCGCACATAGAAAGCAAAGTCTCTGGCACTGTGCACTCTAGCGAGAGGAGGGACCCGCTTCCTGATAAGGAAAGGTAGGAAGCAGGTACCCTCGTGTGTTAAAATTGCGCCCCCCTGTGGAGGGGGGCAATATTTTAATAGTAAAGGGCGTCGCCATGCCCCTTTTTTTAAGCCCCCCCCCCCTTACCGGAACCCAGCGTGGCTCTCTACAGCCCTGTGTAGAAGGGAGGACTTCTGGTGCTCCAATAGTAGGATAGTAATGAAGTGATCACACCTTTTCCCTGTCATGCAAAAGCACGTCAGCACTACATAACATACAAAGCATGTAGCATGATCACAGATGCAGGGGTTCCTGTGCGACAATGAAACAGCATTTCCTTTCTCTGCTGTGACACTGTTGGAGTTGCAGGTTCCCTTTCTTCATCACTAATAGACCACCAGTGATTAGCAACCAACAATGATCTGATGGCAATGGTAACTAGTTTTGAAATCAATGGGAGTCCACCGATGGTGAACATCAATGGCAAAGTCCCAGTGGCTAATGCGGACCATGGTCTGGGCCCCAGACCATGGTCCGCATAAGCCACTGGGACTCTGGGCTTGCATGGCGTTAAACTATCCATCGGTCAATCATCAATGCTTTCTGAAGAGTGGTTTAAAACCTACAACGATCGATGGTCAACCCTACACTAATCCACCAGTGGAGATTTCTCTGGATAGAAAAATTCAGATCAGGATTCTTTGTAATATTCCGTGCTGTACGATTGGAGCGCTTTCTCAGTAATGTTCCGATGACATTAACAAGCTGTACTTGTCTATAGGTGTCAAATTAAACAAGGACTAGTATTTGTATGATAAGTGGTCAGAGATGGCAGGTTTCCCCATCGTGCAGGCTGAAGCAATGTTCATGACATCACAGCCCCAGTCAGGTCTTTGGCAAACCGTTCATGTTACTGTTTCAGTAGACAAAGCTTTTTGTGTACTTACAGAATCCTTCTTTGTCATCTGCGGACTCCGCGTCCTTGAAATATAAGTGACAGCGTCATGGATGGAAGAGAAGATCTGGTATTTGGTGATTGTCTTGCTGAAGAAGTTCCCAACCTCCAGCTGCCGTAGAACATTCTCTAGTAACGACACGCACATTATTTCATTAGTAAAACAGCAGACTATGGGGGTCATTCTGAGTTGATCGCTAGCTGCCGTTGTTTGCAGCGCAGCGATCAGGCTAAAAATCGGCATTTATGCGCATGTGTATGCACCAATGCGCAGGCACGTCGTATGGGTACAATGAGCATCTTGGGTTTGGGAACCGGTCTGAAGATCGACAGTGTCTAGCTCGACAATGTTTAGGTCGACCACTATAGGTCGACTGTCACTAGGTCGACGGGGTCAGAAGGTCGACAGGTCAAAAGGTCGACATGAGTTTTCAAAAAACTTTTTTTTTACTTTTTCATACTTAATGACCCACGCGGACTACGATTGGAATGGTAATCTTGCACGAAGCATGGCGAGCGAAGCGAGCCATGCGAGGGGACACGGTGCACTAATTGAGGTTCCCGGTCACTCTATGAAGAAAACATAAAAATAAAAAATCATGTCGACCCTGTCAGCGACTGTCGACCTATAGTGGTCGACCTAAATATTGTCGACCTAGACACTGTCGATCTAATGATCCGCACCCCGTGGGTTTGCACAGAGTGTAACGAACATTCCAGTCGCGCGGCCGAACGCAGGAAGATTGACATGAAGTGGGTGTTTCTGGGTGTCAACTGGCCGTTTTCAGGGAGTGCTTAGAAAAATACAGGCGTGGCAGAAAAAACGCAGGCGTGGCTGGGCATTCGCTGGGCTGGTGTGTGACGTCAAAAGCCGGTCCTCTGTCGTTAGAACCAATGCACATGAAGAGTAACTACAGGGCTGGTCTTGTTTTGCACAAAATGTTTTTGCAGGCGCTCTGCTGCACAGGCGTTAGCACTTCTGCAAAGCAAAAATACACTCCCAGTGGGCGGTGACAATGCGTTTGCACGGCTGCTAAAAACTGCTAGCGAGCGATCAACTCGGAATGACCCCCTATGGAGTCTATCTAGCAAAAAGTAGTGATGAGCACCGGAAATTTTTCGGGTTTTGTGTTTTGGTTTTGGGTTCGGTTCCGCGGCCGTGTTTTGGGTTCGAACGCGTTTTGGCAAAACCTCACCGAATTTTTTTTTGTCTGATTCGGGTGTTTTTTTCAAAAAACCCTAAAAAACAGCTTAAATCATAGAATTTGGGGGTCATTTTGATCCCAAAGTATTATTAACCTCAATAACCATAATTTCCACTCATTTTCAGTCTATTCTGAACACCTCACACCTCACAATATTATTTTTAGTCCTAAAATTTGCACCGAGGTCGCTGGATGGCTAAGCTAAGCGACCCAAGTGGCCGACACAAACACCTGGCCCATCTAGGAGTGGCACTGCAGTGTCACGCAGGATGGCCCTTCCAAAAAACACTCCCCAAACAGCACATGACGCAAATAAAAAAAGAGGCGCAATGAGGTAGCTGTGTGAGTAAGCTAAGCGACCCTAGTGGCCGACACAAACACCTGGCCCATCTAGGAGTTGCACTGCAGTGTCACGCAGGATGGCCCTTCCAAAAAACACTCCCCAAACAGCACATGACGCAAAGAAAAAAAGAGGCGCAATGAGGTAGCTGTGTGAGTAAGCTAAGCGACCCTAGTGGCCGACACAAACACCTGGCCCATCTAGGAGTGGCACTGCAGTGTCACGCAGGATGGCCCTTCCAAAAAACACTCCCCAAACAGCACATGACGCAAAGAAAAAAAGAGGCGCAATGAGGTAGCTGTGTGAGTAAGCTAAGCGACCCTAGTGGCCGACACAAACACCTGGCCCATCTAGGAGTGGCACTGCAGTGTCACGCAGGAGGGCCCTTCCAAAAAACACTCCCCAAACAGCACATGACGCAAAGAAAAAAAGAGGCGCAATGAGGTAGCTGTGTGAGTAAGCTAAGCGACCCTAGTGGCCGACACAAACACCTGGCCCATCTAGGAGTGGCACTGCAGTGTCACGCAGGATGGCCCTTCCAAAAAACACTCCCCAAACAGCACATGATGCAAAGAAAAAAAGAGGCGCAATGAGGTAGCTGTGTGAGTAAGCTAAGCGACCCTAGTGGCCGACACAAACACCTGGCCCTTCTAGGAGTGGCACTGCAGTGTCACGCAGGATGGCCCTTCCAAAAAACACTCCCCAAACAGCACATGACGCAAAGAAAAAAAGAGGCGCAATGAGGTAGCTGTGTGAGTAAGCTAAGCGACCCTAGTGGCCGACACAAACACCTGGCCCATCTAGGAGTGGCACTGCAGTGTCACGCAGGATGGCCCTTCCAAAAAACACTCCCCAAACAGCACATGACGCAAAGAAAAAAAGAGGTGCAATGAGGTAGCTGTGTGAGTAAGCTAAGCGACCCTAGTGGCCGACACAAACACCTGGCCCATCTAGGAGTGGCACTGCAGTGTCACGCAGGATGGCCCTTCCAAAAAACACTCCCCAAACAGCACATGACGCAAAGAAAAAAAGAGGCGCAATGAGGTAGCTGTGTGAGTAAGCTAAGCGACCCTAGTGGCCGACACAAACACCTGGCCCATCTAGGAGTGGCACTGCAGTGTCACGCAGGAGGGCCCTTCCAAAAAACACTCCCCAAACAGCACATGACGCAAAGAAAAAAAGAGGCGCAATGAGGTAGCTGTGTGAGTAAGCTAAGCGACCCTAGTGGCCGACACAAACACCTGGCCCATCTAGGAGTGGCACTGCAGTGTCACGCAGGATGGCCCTTCCAAAAAACACTCCCCAAACAGCACATGACGCAAAGAAAAAAAGAGGCGCAATGAGGTAGCTGTGTGAGTAAGCTAAGCGACCCTAGTGGCCGACACAAACACCTGGCCCATCTAGGAGTGGCACTGCAGTGTCACGCAGGATGGCCCTTCCAAAAAACACTCCCCAAACAGCACATGACGCAAAGAAAAATGAAAGCAAAAAGAGGTGCAAGATGGAATTGTCCTTGGGCCCTCCCACCCACCCTTATGTTGTATAAACAGGACATGCACACTTTAACCAACCCATCATTTCAGTGACAGGGTCTGCCACACGACTGTGACTGAAATAACGGGTTGGTTTGGACCCCCACCAAAAAAGAAGCAATTAATCTCTCCTTGCACAAACTGGCTCTACAGAGGCAAGATGTCCACCTCATCATCCTCCTCCGATATATCACCGTGTACATCCCCCTCCTCACAGATTATCAATTCGTCCCCACTGGAATCCACCATCTCAGCTCCCTGTGTACTTTGTGGAGGCAATTGCTGCTGGTCAATGTCTCCACGGAGGAATTGATTATAATTCATTTTAATGAACATCATCTTCTCCACATTTTCTGGATGTAACCTCGTACGCCGATTGCTGACAAGGTGAGCGGCGGCACTAAACACTCTTTCGGAGTACACACTTGTGGGAGGGCAACTTAGGTAGAATAAGGCCAGTTTGTGCAAGGGCCTCCAAATTGCCTCTTTTTCCTGCCAGTATAAGTACGGACTGTCTGACGTGCCTACTTGGATGCGGTCACTCATATAATCCTCCACCATTCTTTCAATGGGGAGAGAATCATATGCAGTGACAGTAGACGACATGTCCGTAATCGTTGTCAGGTCCTTCAGTCCGGACCAGATGTCAGCATCAGCAGTCGCTCCAGACTGCCCTGCATCACCGCCAGCGGGTGGGCTCGGAATTCTGAGCCTTTTCCTCGCACCCCCAGTTGCGGGAGAATGTGAAGGAGGAGATGTTGACAGGTCGCGTTCCGCTTGACTTGACAATTTTCTCACCAGCAGTTCTTTGAACCCCAGCAGACTTGTGTCTGCCGGAAAGAGAGATCCAAGGTAGGTTTTAAATCTAGGATCGAGCACGGTGGCCAAAATGTAGTGCTCTGATTTCAACAGATTGACTACCCGTGAATCCTTGTTAAGCGAATTAAGGGCTCCATCCACAAGTCCCACATGCCTAGCGGAATCGCTCTGTGTTAGCTCCTTCAATGTCTCCAGCTTCTTCTGCAAAAGCCTGATGAGGGGAATGACCTGACTCAGGCTGGCAGTGTCTGAACTGACTTCACGTGTGGCAAGTTCAAAAGGTTGCAGAACCTTGCACAACGTTGAAATCATTCTCCACTGCGCTTGAGACAGGTGCATTCCACCTCCTATATCGTGCGCAGTTGTATAGGCTTGAATGGCCTTTTGCTGCTCCTCCAACCTCTGAAGCATATAGAGGGTTGAATTCCACCTCGTTACCACTTCTTGCTTCAGATGATGGCAGGGCAGGTTCAGGTGTTTTTGGTGGTGCTCCAGTCTTCTGTACGTGGTGCCTGTACGCCGAAAGTGTCCCGCAATTCTTCTGGCCACCGACAGCATCTCTTGCACGCCCCTCTCGTTTTTTAAATAATTCTGCACCACCAAATTCAAGGTATGTGCAAAACATGGGACGTGCTGGAATTTGCCCATATTTAATGCACACACAATATTGCTGGCGTTGTCCGATGCCACAAATCCACAGGAGAGTCCAGTTGGGGTAAGCCATTCTGCGATGATCTTTCTCAGTTGCCGTAAGAGGTTTTTAGCTGTGTGCGTATTCTGGAAAGCGGTGATACAAAGCGTAGCCTGCCTAGGAAAGAGTTGGCGTTTGCGAGATGCTGCTACTGGTGCCGCCGCTGCTGTTCTTGCGGCGGGAGTCCATACATCTACCCAGTGTGCTGTCACAGTCATATAGTCCTGAGCCTGCCCTGCTCCACTTGTCCACATGTCCGTGGTTAAGTGGACATTGGGTACAACTGCATTTTTTAGGACACTGGTGAGTCTTTTTCTGAGGTCTGTGTACATTTTCGGTATCGCCTGCCTAGAGAAATGGAACCTAGATGGTATTTGGTACCGGGGACACAGTACCTCCAACAAGTCTCTAGTTGCCTCTGCAGTAATGATGGATACCGGAACCACGTTTTTCACCGCCCAGGATGCCAAGGCCTCAGTTATCCGCTTTGCAGCAGGATGACTGCTGTGATATTTCATCTTCCTCGCAAAGGACTGTTGGACAGTCAATTGCTTGGTGGAAGTAGTAAAAGTGGTCTTACGAGTACGACTTCCCCTCTGGGATGACCATCGACTCCCAGCAGCAACAACAGCAGCGCCAGCAGCAGTAGGCGTTACACGCAAGGATGCATCGGAGGAATCCCAGGCAGGAGAGGACTCGTCAGAATTGCCAGTGACATGGCCTGCAGGACTATTGGCATTCCTGGGGAAGGAGGAAATTGACACTGAGGGAGTTGGTGGGGTGGTTTGCGTGAGCTTGGTTACAAGAGGAAGGGATTTACTGGTCAGTGGACTGCTTCCGCTGTCGCCCAAAGTTTTTGAACTTGTCACTGACTTATGATGAATGCGCTGCAGGTGACGTATAAGGGAGGATGTTCCGAGGTGGTTAACGTCCTTACCCCTACTTATTACAGCTTGACAAAGGCAACACACGGCTTGACAAATGTTGTCCGCATTTCTGTTGAAATACTTCCACACCGAAGAGCTGATTTTTTTGGTATTTTCACCAGGCATGTCAATGGCCCTATTCCTCCCACGGACAACAGGTGTCTCCCCGGGTGCCTGACTTAAACAAACCACCTCACCATCAGAATCCTCCTGGTCAATTTCCTCCCCAGCGCCAGCAACACCCATATCCTCCTCATCCTGGTGTACTTCAACACTGACATCTTCAATCTGACTATCAGGAACTGGACTGCGGGTGCTCCTTCCAGCACTTGCAGGGGGCGTGCAAATGGTGGAAGGCGCATGCTCTTCACGTCCAGTGTTGGGAAGGTCAGGCATCGCAAACGACACAATTGGACTCTCCTTGTGGATTTGTGATTTCGAAGAACGCACAGTTCTTTGCTGTGCTTTTGCCAGCTTGAGTCTTTTCATTTTTCTAGCGAGAGGCTGAGTGCTTCCATCCTCATGTGAAGCTGAACCACTAGCCATGAACATAGGCCAGGGCCTCAGCCGTTCCTTGCCACTCCGTGTGGTAAATGGCATATTGGCAAGTTTACGCTTCTCCTCCGACGATTTTATTTTAGATTTTTGAGTCCTTTTTTTACTGATATTTTGTGTTTTGGATTTTACATGCTCTGTACTATGACATTGGGCATCGGCCTTGGCAGACGACGTTGCTGGCATTTCATCGTCTCGGCCATGACTAGTGGCAGCAGCTTCAGCACGAGGTGGAAGTCGATCTTGATCTTTCCCTATTTTTGGAACCTCAACATTTTTGTTCTCCATATTTTAATAGGCACAACTAAAAGGCACCTCAGGTAAACAATGGAGATGGATGGATACTAGTATACTTATGGATTGACGAGCGACTGCCGACACAGAGGTAGCTACAGCCGTGGACTACCGTACTGCGTCTGCTGCTAATATAGACTGGATGATAATGATATAAAAAATATATATATATATCACTACTGCAGCCGGACAGGTATATATTATATAATGACGGACCTGCTGGACACTGTCAGCTCAGCACTGCAGACTCCTAAAGTAAGCTACTAGTATCAAGAAGATAGAAAAAAGAAAAAAACACCACGGGTAGGTGGTATACAATTATGGATGGACGAGCGACTGCCGACACAGAGGTAGCTACAGCCGTGGACTACCGTACTGCGTCTGCTGCTAATATAGACTGGATGATAATGATATAAAAAATATATATATATATATATATATCACTACTGCAGCCGGACAGGTATATATTATATAATGACGGACCTGCTGGACACTGTCAGCTCAGCACTGCAGACTCCTAAAGTAAGCTACTAGTATCAAGAAGATAGAAAAAAGAAAAAAACACCACGGGTAGGTGGTATACAATTATGGATGGACGAGCGACTGCCGACACAGAGGTAGCTACAGCCGTGGACTACCGTACTGCGTCTGCTGCTAATATAGACTGGATGATAATGATATAAAAAATATATATATATATCACTACTGCAGCCGGACAGGTATATATTATATAATGACGGACCTGCTGGACACTGTCAGCTCAGCACTGCAGACTCCTAAAGTAAGCTACTAGTATCAAGAAGATAGAAAAAAGAAAAAACACCACAGGTAGGTGGTATACAATTATGGATGGACGAGCGACTGCCGACACAGAGGTAGCTACAGCCGTGGACTACCGTACTGCGTCTGCTGCAGTGCTAATATAGACTGGATGATAATGATGTAAAAAAAATATATATATATATATCACACTACTGCAGCCGGACAGGTATATATTATATAATGACGGACCTGCTGGACACTGTCAGCAGAATGCGTTTATAGAATAAAAAAAAACACCACACGACGAGTGTTTAACTTTTTCAGGCAGACAATCACAATATACTGGTGGTCAGTGGTCACTGGTCAGTCACACTGGCACTGGCACTCTGGCAGCAAAAGTGTGCACTGTTAAAAATATGTACTCCTGCTATAACTGCTCCCCAGTCTCCCCCACAATTAAGCTGTGTGAGCAGTGAGCACTCAGCACAGTCAGATATACAGTATTACATAGATGATGCAGCACACTGAGGGCACACTGAGGCTGAGCACAGATATGGTATGTGACTGTGTCACACTGTGTATCGTTTTTTTCAGGCAGAGAACGGATTAATTAAACTGGTGGTCACTGGTCACACTATCAGCAAGTAGTACTCCTAATATGCTCCCCAAAATTAGTAAATCAAGTGTCACTCTCTACTACTCTCTAGTCTACTCTAAACGGAGAGGACGCCAGCCACGTCCTCTCCCTATCAATCTCAATGCACGTGTGAAAATGGCGGCGACGCGCGGCTCCTTATATAGAATCCGAGTCTCGCGATAGAATCCGAGCCTCGCGAGAATCCGACAGCGGGATGATGACGTTCGGGCGCGCTCGGGTTAACCGAGCAAGGCGGGAAGATCCGAGTCTGCCTCGGACCCGTGTAAAAAGCGTGAAGTTCGGGGGGGTTCGGTTTCCGAGAAACCGAACCCGCTCATCACTAGCAAAAAGTAACGATAATTACAGAAAAAGTTATTTGAGAGAGAGCAAGTCCCCCTTTCCTAGTCAGTGACCTAGAGCAATAACCATTATAGCATGTTACGGAGCACATGAAGTAAGCAGTCTAACTGTCCAGTTCCATCACCAAGTAACTGTGTCTGTGAATAATTTGGGACTACTTGGGCTGACCGGCTTCATCCTTTACTTGTTACACTAATTAACAGAAAATTTAATTCATTTACTCATTTTCCTTACCATGACACCCAGACAGATAAACATTTACTCCAACTTCTTGGAAGTCACGAAATATCTAAAAAAAAAAACCCCAAAAAAACAGTAAGACTCACATATGCCATAAATAAATATAATTAATACATTTTATGTTGCTTATTTTACAAACCTTTAGAACAAATCTGGGACTCTATATGCAAATAATAATAATAAATAACCTCCAACGTTTTCATTAGAGGAACAGTTTTCTCCCTATGGAAGGCAATACAGCAGACGTCCCTCCCATTGGCGCACAATCGCTGCTGAAAATGCCACGGACATTCTTACTATAAAACCTAATTGAAGGGACCTCATTTACGCTGTCCCTTAGAAAACAATTAGAATTGTACCCATGTCTCCAGCATCTGTAGGGTTAAGAAAATGGTGGCAGTTTCAGCAGTGGTTCTGACCCAAATGATTTCTACCCTTGAAGAATATAGGGGCAGATGCAGTGGCGTATCTAGAATGGGTGCAGTGTGTGCGGTGCACATGGTCCCCTGGGTCCAGAGGGGGCCCACACCGCACACACTGCACCCATTTCATCTATACTTACCTTTCTGATGTCCATCGGCGTCTCTGCATGTGGGCCCCCTCCTCCTCTGGCACTGTGCCAGAGTCTAAGGCGCTTGTGTAGGTCTCTGGAAAAATGGCCGCCACGCCATTTTCCCAGACACCTGCGCAAGCGCTGTTGTCTCTGGCACTGTGCCAGAGTCTCTCTAGTGCTCGGAGCACTAACTGCGCTGCCGACTACGGAGGAGGAGGGGGCCCACACGCGGAGACTGCACACGGGTCCCCTCCTCCACAGATACGCCCTTGGGCAGATGTATTAAGCCTGGAGAAGTGATAAGGAAGTGATAAAGAAGTGATAAGTGCAAAGTGATAACGCAGCAGCCAATCAGCTCCTAACTGTAATTTTTCAAATCCGTAATGATTGGCTGCTGCGTTACCACCTTCCACTTATCACTGCTTTATCACTTCTCCAGGCTTAATACATCTGCCCTAATGCTCAATTGTTACCACAAAGTTTGCCTTTACCACACACTGCACATCATTTATTACAAATTCCCAGCAGTTTATACAGTTTATATTGTGTAACACACAATAGAATGTGATAAAGAGCCTGGTTCTGATTTGGAAGTAAAGCAAAAAAATAAAGCAAGTAACTTTGTACCTGGAACAAACCATGTTGCAATGCAAGGGGAGCAAATACAGTACATTTATATTTTTTCTGTGCAGGGTAAATACTAGCTGCTTTTGCATGTAGCACACAAGTGTTAGCTTTGGGGGTCATTCCGAGTTGTTCGCTCGCAAGTGGATTTCAGCAGATTTGCTCATGCTAAGCCGCCGCCTACTGGGAGTGAATCTTAGCATCTTAAAATTGCGAACGATGTATTCGCAATATTGCGATTACACACCTCGTAGCAGTTTCTGAGTAGCTCCAGACTTACTCGGCATCTGCGATCATTTCACTGCTTGTCGTTCCTGGTTTGACGCCACAAACACACCCAGAGTTCGCCCAGACACTCCCTCGTTTCTCCGGCAACTCCTGCGTTTTTTCCGGAAACGGTAGCGTTTTTTCCCACACGCCCATAAAACGGCCTGTTTCCGCCCAGTAACACCCATTTCCTGTCAATCACATTACGATCGCCAGAACGATGAAAATGCCGTGAGTAAAATTCCTAAGTGCATAGCAAATTTACTTGGTGCAGTCGCAGTGCGGACATTGCGCATGCGCATTAAGCAGAAAATCGCTGCGATGCGAAGATTTTTACAGAGCGAACAACTCGGAATGACCCCCTTTATTTTTACACTGCAATTTAGATGTCAGTTTGCACACGCCACCACGCAAATCTAACTCTCTCTGCACATGTTACATCTGATCTGCCCCACCTACAGTGCAGCATGGTTTTACCCAGGATTTCCACTGATACTGTAATGTAGCATTTTGTATGCAGATACAGCTGCAGTCACACACAGAATATAGGCATGCCGCATATCATTTTTCACCAGCAAAGTCTAGTTGTGCATCTTATTCACATGGTGATGTGAATAAGACGCACAATCAGGGGAAAAGCGCACAAAAGACACTCAGTGTTAGTAAACTAGAAGGGCTGTTTAACAGAACTGCAGTAACGATAAGGGGGGACATCTCTATTGATGAAGATAGCTGTATTTAGCTTAAGCAGTGGCAGCCATTTTGTTATGATGTAGCGAGTAAGAAGTATGCTTTGCTGGAGAAATCATAATAATGCTGACATTTCATAGTTAAGTACATTCTGTGCGAAGCAAGATCATAGCTATAGTCTTGAAAACAAGTTATTAGACAGTCTCTTGTGTTTAGACTTCATATGAAGGACACGTAGGAGGGTGTCAGCCTGAGGGGAGTTATGAGAAGAGATGCATTATTGTTTTCAAATGCGACGTGTATCAAGTGTTCATGCAAGTACCTTTTTCTACATAACGCCCTGCTGAATAAAGTGGAGTCAGTCTCATTTTGGTGGACACTGGACATAACTATGTGTGTTGTCTGCTTTCTGGGATTCCCAATCGATTGGTAAACAAAGGGTAATGAACAGACAATTGAAGGAGATTGATAGTAGGAGGTTTACCTCTGACACTATGTATTTAAAGAAACATGCAGGGACAGGGGCTGACATAGGAGCCTGTCTCTCTGATGTGTGAAGGTAAAGTTTCTGCTATTGCGATCACATTACTCTCTTATTTGGTAGCCAGACGTTGCTTACATTTTTCAAAACCTTAATGCTGACAGTGTCTACAAAGCTGACGGTGCTTAGGTCCAGGATGAGCGAGTGGATGCAGCTCTTGTTGAGTTCTAGACAGCTGGAGGCGCTCTCTTCTAATACTTCACTGTACACGGCATTGTGCGTCTCTGGCTTCCCATTGGCAGTGGATACATCAACATAAGAAAGTTCATATGCCTGGGAAATCAAATAAAGTATTTACAACAATATAAATGATAGACAAAACGTATCACATGACTTCCTGTGGCAGAAGCTCATGGTGAAGTCATAGGTTCCTTTCTGACGAACATGGTTTCTGTTCGCAAAAGGGCTGACACGGGATAAAGGGGTAGTTTGCCTCCCAGCCTCCCCGATTTGACGGAATAATGCGTCAGTGTCCCACATGCTTTGGGATTTGTAAATTACTGCACATAAAGAAACCACAAAACCTTTGGCTTATACTCGGTGTGCTCCAGCACTGGACAGCTCCTGGCAAGGAGTGCTTCAAAGGTAGGGAGGCCAATCCCGGGCCATTTTATTAATCCTGGGTATTGGGATTGAAAAATGGTCAATCCCGGGATTCCTGGGAAAGCCGGGATTGGCTATTCCCTACATGTCCGCCCCCTCGCCCCGCACACAACACACAACAGGGGCGGGTGGGAAACATCCGTCACTATCGGCGGGTGGCCGCGGACGGCGCAGTGTGACCTGTCACTGCACATCACACTGCGCTGGGGATCCGGGCGGCGTCTGAGCGTCCTGAGGACGCTGAACGCTGATCCCTCAATCTCCGGGATTGGAGCCTCCAAACCCGGCCGTTTTTGGGCCTAAATACCAGGATCCCGCTGATCCCAATCCCGGGATTAACCTCCCTATTCAAAAGGTTATGGATCAATTGGTCTACAGTAAAAGGGTGGACAGTCATTAGGTCGACACCGGTTTGTCGACATGCACATGGTCCAAAAAGTCGACAGTAATAAAAAGTTTACACGGAAAAGATAGACAATGGAACAGTTCGACAGGCACAAAATTTCAACATGACATTTGACTCTGTTCTCATCTGTGACCTCCAACTGTAGAACGTTTTGTTATGTATCCCTCATTAACACAACTCATCTCATCTCCTGCACATAATGTCTCTCTTCCCACCCCACTACCTACCCTAGACAGCACTTACCTGTTCTGCTGGGACCTCACACTTCTCCTTTGCCTTCAGCGCTTTCTTTTCTCGTTTCTCTTCCTTTTTCTGCAGTTGCTGCTGCTTTTTAATATCTTTTTTCTTTCTCTCGATCAGTTTGTCCACATTAATACCGCTCTGTAAAACAGCGCACAAAGTAAATAGCTGTAATTAATAGTGATGTGCACCGGAAATTTTTCGGGTTATGTGTTTTGGGTTTGGGTTCGGTTCCGCGGCCGTGTTTTGGGTTCGAACGCGTTTTGGCAAAACCTCACCGAAATTTTTTTGTCGGATTCGGGTGTGTTTTGGATTCGGGTGTTTTTTTCAAAAAACCCTAAAAAACAGCTTAAATCATAGAATTTGGGGGTCATTTTGATCCCATAGTATTATTAACCTCAATAACCATAATTTCCACTCATTTTCAGTCTATTCTAAACACCTCACACCTCACAATATTATTTTTATTCCTAAAATTTGCACCAAGGTCGCTGTGTGACTAAGTTAAGCGACACAAGTGGCCGACACAACACCTGGCCCATCTAGGAGTGGCACTGCAGTGTCACGCAGGATGGCCCTTCAAAAAAATACTCCCCAAACAGCACATGATGCAAAGAAAAACAGAGGTGCAATGAGGTAGCTGTGTGACTAAGCTCAGCGACCCAAGTGGCCGACACAAACACCTGGCCCATCTAGGAGTGGCACTGCAGTGTCACGCAGGATGGCCCTTCAAAAAAATACTCCCCAAACAGCACATGACGCAAAGAAAAAAAGAGGCGCACCAAGGTCGCTGTGTGACTAAGTTAAGCGACACAAGTGGCCGACACAAACACCTGGCCCATCTAGGAGTGGCACTGCAGTGTCAGACAGGATGGCCCTTCAAAAAAATACTCCCTAAACAGCACATGACGCAAAGAAAAATGAAAGAAAAAAGAGGTGCAAGATGGAATTGTCCTTGGGCCCTCCCACCCACCCTTATGTTGTATAAACAGGACATGCACACTTTAACCAACCCATCATTTCAGCGACAGGGTCTGCCACACGACTGTGACTGAAATGACTGGTTGGTTTGGGCCCCCACCAAAAAAGAAGCAATCAATCTCTCCTTGCACAAACTGGCTCTACAGAGGCAAGATGTCCACCTCATCATCATCGTCCGATTCATCACCGCTTTCACTGTGTACATCCCCCTCCTCACAGATTATTAATTTGTCCCCACTGAAATCCACCATCTCAGGTCCCCGTGTACTTTCTGGAGGCAATTGCTGCTGGTGAATGTCTCCATGGAGGAATTGATTATAATTCATTTTAATGAACATCATCTTCTCCACATTTTCTGGAAGTAACCTCGTACGCCGATTGCTGACAAGGTGAGCGGCGGCACTAAACACTCTTTCGGAGTACACACAGGAGGGAGGGCAACTTAGGTAGAATAAAGCCAGTTTCTGCAAGGGCCTCCAAATTGCCTCTTTTTCCTGCCAGTATACGTACGGACTGTCTGACGTGCCTACTTGGATGCGGTCACTCATATAATCCTCCACCATTCTTTCAATGGTGAGAGAAACATATGCAGTGACAGTAGACGACATGTCAGTAATCGTTGGCAGGTCCTTCAGTCCGGACCAGATGTCAGCACTCGCTCCAGACTGCCCTGCATCACCGCCAGCGGGTGGGCTCGGAATTCGTAGCCTTTTCCTCGCACCCCCAGTTGCGGGAGAATGTGAAGGAGGAGATGTTGACGGGTCACGTTCCGCTTGACTTTCTCACCAGCAGGTCTTTGAACCTCTGCAGACTTGTGTCTGCCGGAAAGAGAGATACAACGTAGGTTTTAAATCTAGGATCGAGCACGGTGGCCAAAATGTAGTGCTCTGATTTCAACAGATTGACCACCCGTGAATCCTGGTTAAGCGAATGAAGGGCTCCATCCACAAGTCCCACATGCCTAGCGGAATCGCTCTGTTTTAGCTCCTCCTTCAATGTCTCCAGCTTCTTCTGCAAAAGCCTGATGACGGGAATGACCTGACTCAGGCTGGCAGTGTCTGAACTGACTTCACGTGTGGCAAGTTCAAAAGGTTGCAGAACCTTGCACAACGTTGAAATCATTCTCCACTGCGCTTGAGACAGGTGCATTCCACCTCCTTTGCCTATATCGTGGCCAGATGTATAGGCTTGAATGGCCTTTTGCTGCTCCTCCATCCTCTGAAGCATATAGAGGGTTGAATTCCACCTCGTTACCACCTCTTGCTTCAGATGATGGCAGGGCAGGTTCAGGTGTTTTTGGTGGTGCTCCAGTCTTCTGTATGCGGTGCCTGTACGCCGAAAGTGGCCCGCAATTCTTCTGGCCACCGACAGCATCTCTTGCACGCCCCTTTCGTTTTTTAAATAATTCAGCACCACCAAATACAAGGTATGTGCAAAACATGGGACGTGCTGGAATTTGCCCAGATGTAATGCACGCACAATATTGCTGGCGTTGTCCGATGCCACAAATCCCCAGGAGAGTCCAATTGGGGTAAGCCATTCTGCGATGATCTTCCTCAGTTGCCGTAAGAGGTTTTCAGCTGTGTGCGTATTCTGGAAAGCGGTGATACAAAGTGTAGCCTGCCTAGGAACGAGTTGGCGTTTGCGAGATGCTGCTACTGGTGCCGCCGCTACTGTTCTTGCAGCGGGAGGCAATACATCTACCCAGTGGGCTGTCACAGTCATGTAGTCCTGAGTCTGCCCTGCTCCACTTGTCCACATGTCCGTGGTTAAGTGGACATTGGGTACAACTGCATTTTTTAGGACACTGGTGACTCTTTTTCTGAGGTCTGTGTACATTTTCGGTATCGCCTGCCTAGAGAAATGGAACCTAGATGATATTTGGTACCAGGGACACAGTACCTCAATCAAGTCTATAGTTGGCTCTGAAGTAACGATGGATACCGGAACCACGTTTCTCACCGCCCAGGCTGCCAAGACCTCAGTTATCCACTTTGCAGCAGGATGACTGCTGTGATATTTAATCTTCCTCGCAAAGGACTGTTGGACAGTCAATTGCTTACTGGAAGTAGTACAAGTGGTCTTCCGACTTCCCCTCTGGGATGACGATCGACTCCCAGCAGCAACAACAGCAGCGCCAGCAGCAGTAGACGTTACACTCAAGGATGCATCGGAGGAATCCCAGGCAGGAGAGGACTCGCCAGACTTGCCAATGACATGGCCTGCAGGACTATTGGCATTCCTGGGTAAGGAGGAAATTGACACTGAGGGAGTTGGTGGTGTGGTTTGCGGGAGCTTGGTTACAAGTGGAAGGGATTTACTGGTCAATGGACTGCTTCCGCTGTCGCCCAAAGTTTTTGAACTTGTCACTGACTTATGATGAATGCGCTGCAGGTGACGTATAAGGGAGGATGTTCCGAGGTGGTTAACGTCCTTACCCCTACTTATTACAGCTTGACAAAGGCAACACACGGCTTGACACCTGTTGTCCGCATTTGTGTTGAAATAATTCCACACCGAAGAGCTGATTTTTTTTGTATTTTGACCAGGCATGTCAATGGCCATATTCCTCCCACGGACAACAGGTGTCTCCCCGGGTGCCTGACTTAAACAAACCACCTCACCATCAGAATCCTCCTTGTCAATTTCCTCCCCAGCGCCAGCAACACCCATATCCTCATCCTGGTGTACTTCAACAGTGACATCTTCAATTTGACTATCAGGAACTGGACTGCGGGTGCTCCTTCCAGCACTTGCAGGGGCGAGCAAATGGTGGAAAGCGCAAGCTCTTCCCGTCCAGTGTTGGGAAGGTCAGGCATCGCAACCGACACAATTGGACTCTCCTTGGGGATTTGTGATTTCGAAGAACGCACAGTTCTTTGCTGTGCTTTTGCCAGCTTAAGTCTTTTCTTTTTTCTAGCGAGAGGATGAGTGCTTCCATCCTCATGTGAAGCTGAACCACTAGCCATGAACATAGGCCAGGGCCTCAGCCGTTCCTTGCCACTCCGTGTCGTAAATGGCATATTGGCAAGTTTACGCTTCTCCTCAGACGCTTTTAATTTTGATTTTAGGTTAATTTTTTTACTGATCTTTTGTGTTTTGGATTTTACATGCTCTGTACTATGACATTGGGCATCGGCCTTGGCAGACGACGTTGATGGCATTTCATCGTCTCGGCCATGACTAGTGGCAGCAGCTTCAGCACGAGGTGGAAGTGGATCTTGATCTTTCCCTATTTTTTTAACCTCCATATTTTAATGCGCACAACTAAAAGGCACCACAGGTATACAATGTAGATAAATGGATATAGTATACTTATGGACGAGTGACTGACGACACAGAGGTAGGTACAGCAGTGGCCTACCGTACTGCTATATACAGTATAATGGACCTGGTGGACACTGTCAGCAGACTGCGTTTATAGTATAAAGAAAAAAAGACACCACAGGTATACAATGTAGATGGATGGATATAGTATACTTATGGATGAGTGACTGACGACACAGAGGTAGGTACAGCAGTGGCCTACCGTACTGCTATATACAGTATAATGGACCTGGTGGACACTGTCAGCAGACTGCGTTTATAGTATAAAGAAAAAAAGACACCACAGGTATACAATGTAGATGGATGGATAGTATACTTATGGACGACGAGTGACGACACAGAGGTAGGTACAGCAGTGGCCTACCGTACTGCTATATACAATATAATGGACCTGGTGGACACTGTCAGCAGACTGCGTTTATAGTATTAAAAAAAAGACACCACAGGTATACAATGTAGATGGATGGATAGTATACTTATGGACGAGTGACTGACGACACAGAGGTAGGTAAAGCAGTGGCCTACCGTACTGCTATATACAGTATAATGGACCTGGTGGACACTGTCAGCAGACTGCGTTTATAGTATAAAGAAAAAAAGACACCACAGGTATACAATGTAGATGGATGGATAGTATACTTATGGACGATGAGTGACGACACAGAGGTAGGTACAGCAGTGGCCTACCGTACTGCTATATACAGTATAATGGACCTGGTGGACACTGTCAGCAGACTGCGTTTATAGTATAAAAAAAAAAGACACCACAGGTATACAATGTAGATGGATGGATAGTATACTTATGGACGACGAGTGATGACACAGAGGTAGGCACAGCAGTGGCCTACCATACTGCTATATACATTATAATGGACCTGGTGGACACTGTCAGCAGACTGCGTTTATAGTATAAAAAAAAAAAAAGACACCACAGGTATACAATGTAGATGGATGGATAGTATACTTATGGACGAGTGACTGACGACACAGAGGTAGGTACAGCAGTGGCCTACCGTACTGCTATATACAGTATAATGGACCTGGTGGACACTGTCAGCAGACTGCGTTTATAGTATAACAAAAAGACACCACAGGAGTGTTTTTCAGGCAGACAAACGTATACTGGTGGTCACTGTCAGCAAAACTGTGCACTGTACTCCTGCTATAGCTGCTCCCCAGTCTCCCCCACAATTAAGCAGTGTGAGCACTCAGCACAGATATATCATGCAGCACACTGAGGCTGAGCACAGATATGGTATGGAGCGTTTTTTTCAGGCAGAGAACGGATAAAAAAAAACTGGTGGTCACTTATCAGCAAAACTCTGCACTGTACTCCTAACAGCTGCTCCCCAATCCTCCCCACAATAAGCTAAGCAGTAGCCATCAATCAATCAGATCAACTAACTCTAAGGCTCTATAACTAAACGGAGAGGACGCCAGCCACGTCCTCTCCCTATCAATCTCAATGCACGTGTGAAAATGGCGGCGACGCGCGGCTGCTTATATAGAATCCGAATCTCGCTAGAATCCGACAGCGAGATGATGACGTTCGGGCGCGCTCGTTTTACCCGAGCCACACGGGAGAATCAGAGTACGGCTCGGACCCGTGTAAAAAGGCTGAAGTTCGGGGGGGTTCGGTTTCCTAGAAACCGAACCCGCTCATCACTAGTAATTAATGAGTTTTCAGTGCTGGCTCCTGGGCCATCTCATAGACCTCATAGACCTTTCAAGTCCAGGACCATGTGACTGTTATACGCAGTTTCCTAGGAGAGCTTGTCATGCAAGACCTCATTCTCATGGCTGACTACATGGCACATGAGGCAAACGAAAAGCCCGATGGCCAGTTCTCTGTATGGGGGCAGTGAGCCTTAGGGATTATTTAAAACAATTAAAAAAAGCAAAAGAGGAGCTCAAAATTTGCTCACAGGAAACATTGCTCCTGCGCCAAGCCTTATTAAAACCATAGTATAGAAAGCAAATAAAGCAAATTTTAAAGCAACTGAATATAGAAGACCCATTGTTTAGCGGTCTACTGTATTTTTCATTGGCGGCAAAGTGGAGAGGCTTATGTGTATATCATAGCGATATATAAAAGCAGAAGCACCTGTATTTATTATTCCTCCTATTTCTCCCACTCGCCAGCAACCTAACGTTTTTGGTGAAAGGCTCCGGTAAAATACGCAGGTACCGTCATCCACCGAGCATACACATAGGCATGAGATCTGGAGAGGATCCTGCAAAGGCTCCTAGTATTCTTTATTGCCACATACAGGTAATACAATCTCAAGATTGTAAGAATGTAAGCTCTCACGAGCAGGGCCCTCTTCCCTTATGTGCTTTTACGTCTCTTACTTAACCTATCTTCTTTTCAATACTCCCTTTGATGGCACCAAATCCCTCGGCTTTCTGCCACCCTGATACTTATTTCCGTGCTATTTACTGATGCAGCTATGTTTATATACCCTGTACTTGTCCTATAGTGTATTGAACTGTAAGTCACTGTCTTCACGTTTTGCTTATTTGTTTACTCTGTAATCGGGCGCTGCAGATCCCATGTGTTGCCATATAAATAAAGGATAATAATAATAAAAATAATAATAAAAGATGGCGTTACTTCACGACACTTGGTGCATACGACTTTAGGCTCCGATCATCCCAGTCACCACATTTGCTCCAGTATATGGACTTGTAAACAAGTTCCTGAAACACTTTCATAAATTTCTGACTATTGGGTTGGGAGTATAGTAATCAGCCCTTTCATTAATAGCATCCTCCGGAGTAAGGTAATTAAAGACATTTGGTCATCACAGATCAGTCATTTAAATAAATAAATAAATAAATAAATAAAATGTACCTTCTTTTTAACTGCGTTTGCATACAATTCAGCATTCGCAAAGTAAAGCGTGCACGATGACCTGAAGATCTTTATACCGGGGACCTCCAGAGCCTGCAGCATAGATACACATTCCATATACACAGTACGTTAGGGTCAGTATTCACCTTGCCTTGAAGTAGTCCTAATAAAGTAATACTAAAGGCATTGTATATTTGGAAACATTCTAATGAACTGATTGGCTACAGCTCTGGCTATACCGTTGAACATTGTAATGCAGTGATTGGCTACAAGTTGGGCTATACATGTGAACATTCTAATGATCTGATTGGCTAGAGGTTAGTCTACATCTTTGAATACTCTATTGCTATGATTGGTTACAGGTCAGACTAGACCTGTGAACATTCTAATACTGTGATTGGCTACAGGTAGGACTATACATGCATAGGTGTGCGCAGGGGGGGTGCCTGGTGCGCACAGGCACCCCCTAATGTCCAGCACCCCTATCTCACAAGCCTGATGCAGCCAAGCAGGCTGATTACTGTCCCCTCTGCGCTGATCCCTGTCAGGACTGCATTACTGAATGGATGCCTGGGTTAATCAAGGGTGCCACTGCCACTGACTTTCAAACGCCCGGCTCCACCTCCATGTATAAAAACAGCCTGATGTGACGTGATTACGTCATGCTGATCGCACACCCACCCATCACACCTGCCACACGCCCACCTCTCTCCTTCTATGCTATGCCAATGTCAGCCTCTGATGAGGATCAGCATGCAGCCAGCGTTCCTCTTAGGAAGGCAAATTCAATACTGGCAGGCGGTCGGCAGCAGCATTGACACGTCACTCGTTTTCCCAGCAGCAGCAGTACTAGTCTGCGACTGTCAGTGTCAGTGGGTTGCTGACTTGTAAGTAAGCTGCTGCAGCTTGCAGGGGAAAGAGAGGGGGAGCCAAACCAGGCTGAGGAGGAGCAGTGTAATTGCAGTGATTGTCAGATGTTGTGGTGTGCCCCAAACAAACACCCCTGATGGCGATGTATCTGCTTTATTAGGATTGGTACAAAGGTGGATATTTTATATTGCGATGACCGTCAATAGATGATGCTAGACACGCCCCAAAAGGCGGTGCTAGACACACCCCTCCGATGGTGCACCCCCTAATAAAATGTGCTGCGCACGCCTATGTATACATGTGAACATTCAAAAGATCTGATTGGCTACAGGTCAGCCTATACAGTTAAACATTGTAATGCAATGAGTGGCTACATAGTGGTCTGTATCTGTGAACATTCTAAAGATCTTACAGGTGCGTCTGGCCAGGTACTTACCTGCTGGTACTGAGACACGTCTCTATAAATGTCTGTACTGGACACTTGCCCAAGGATGGAGTAATGAGGTCTGTGGAAGGGGAAACAGCCAATACAAAGTACAGTATAACATTATATGGATTATTCAAATAGCACATAGAATTGTTCACAGCAAAACCATGTTGGACATAGAAGTATACAAGGGTCCCTAGATTCCAGGACAAATAGCAGGATTTAATGATTTGTCCCCAGAAATGCAGGTCTCGCCCTATGTTCTCATTAAAAAGAATTATTTAATGAAGAGGAGTTGGAGAAAAAAAGAGAATATTTTGTTTAATGTGTGTGAATGAGTGGGGGAGGGGGGGGGATGGGATTACATTTTTTCCTAAAATAAATAAGAGACCCCGGCACTCCTGTGGCTTAATAACAGGTAAATGGATCTGGTTCTTTCCCTTAGAAGAAAGGTATCCGTATGTGTATAGCAATCGGAGAAGGTGGCACTCAGAGACTGAAGAAGAGGTAAAAGGGAAGACGTTTCCGAGAGCTGCTCTCTCTCAATATGGGGCAGAAATTGTGAACTGAAGTTAGTAATTCTCAGTCACAATTTTTTCAGAATTCATCATTCCCGCCTAACAAATTTATCACTTACGAAAAACTGCTCCTTTTGCGGAGACAGACTTTCAGAAAAGGGATACATTTCTCCTGATTGCCGGGTCTCCTAGGATCTGTCCCCTACCTCCTCCCCGGGATCCGGTCTGAAGATAGACAGTGTCTAGGTCGACAATGTTTAGGTCGACCACTATAGGTCGACAGTCACTAGGTCGACATGGATGGAAGGTCGACAGGGTTTCTAGGTCGACATGTGTTAGGTCGACAGGTCTAAAGGTCGACATGAGTTTTTTGTTTTTTTTTTAAATTGGGGGGATTTTTTCATATTTAACGATCCATGTAGACTACGATTGCAACGGTAAAGTGTGCCGAGCGAAGCAGTAGCGGAGCGAAGGCACCATGCCCGAAGCATGGCGAGCGAAGCGAGCCATGCGAGGGGACGCGGTGCACTAATTTGGGGTCCCGGTCACTTTACGAAGAAAACGTCACAAAAAATAAATAAGTCCTCATGTCGACCTTTAGACCTGTTGACTTAGCACATGTCGACCTAGAAACCCTGTCGACCTTCCATCCATGTCGACCTATAGTGGTCGACCTAAACATTGTCGACCTAGACACTGTCGATTTGATGAACCACACCCCTCCTCCCCACCTGCACCTTACTGGGTCTGGCAACAGCTGTCCCCCCACCGCCTCCTGTCACTTTACTACCGTACAGTATACTATTAATACTTGCACCTTACAGCCGTTCACACCCCCTGGCTCCCGCGGAATGTTATTTCCGGACTCCATGCCAGATCACTGTAGCGGCGGACCCCCCATCCACCCCCGTCTCGTCCCACCGGCAGCTTATAGTGTGCGTCTGCACCCACAACCCCCCTCCCCCCCACAAGTTACTGTGTGTGTCTGCAGCTTCCCCCATCACCTGCACCTTACTGTGTGTCTGCCATTTTTTCAAAAAATTGCTTTTCAGGGTTTGGTGAATGTCACAATATCACAATTTCTACATTCCCTTGGAAATGTAGATATTGTGACATTTAAAGGTTGATGAATATGCCCCTATATGTGTTACCAGTTTCTAGTGAATGTTGTAAATAAAATGTCATCAATAAACTTAAAAAATTAATTCTGTCCCTGTATCCCTGTAATTGTCAGAACATAACACAGCTTTAAACAAATACTAAGAAGGTATATGTGCGCTATAGTTTTGTTGGCGATTTAAATCATATTTGCCAACTTTCTGGCAGCTATGTAGGCAGAGCAGGGGGCATTGTGAAGTGAGTGAGGGGGCATTCTGCGACATAGGTGGGTGGTATAGGGGCATTGCAGTTTGATCACATCATTGTGGCCCCTTCCCACGCTAGGCTACCGGCATTGTAAAGCTGGGGCAAGGCTATGATGTTGCAATTCAGGATGAATCACGTCTTTGGCCGCCTTTACTTGATTTGTGAAGTGGGCGGCAGCAGGCAAACCTGCTGCAGGACCGGGAGACTTGAATGCTCTTCCAGGTTCCTGGGAGCAGCACCACAAATTCGGGAGCCTACCAGCCGTTTCGGCTGCAATAATTTGATGTAAAGTATAACATCAGGCCCAGTGGAGCTTACACTCTATATTCCCTACCACACGGACACACATATACACTAGGGTTCATTTATTTGTCAGAAGACAATTAACCTACCAGTATGTTTTTGATTGCGGGAGGAACCTGTCGCACCTGGTGGAAACTTACGCAAACAGGTGGAGAACATACAAACCACACACACAGATCACCAGTGTTTGGGAATTGTACTCATGACCTCAGTTTTATGGGACAGCAATGCTAACCATTTCACCAACAATGCTATCCATTGTATTAATTACAAATGTGTTGTTTTGGAAATGTTTGGGGTACAAATAGCACAAGTGGGGTTACCCAGGACTGAGAACACGGCCTGGAGTGATTACATTGATCTCTGTAGACACTTAAACCCCATTTCAGAGTTACTCACAGCTGAGTCCTGAAGATAACCGTCAGGAGGGAAAAGGCCACGGAAACAGCCAGACCTATGTCCAGATTTAGGAGTATTGTAGCCACGAAGGTCACCACCCAGACCAGCTGCAAGATTCCATAGCGGCAGATGTCAGTCTCGGCGGTATGGACAGTATGTATCATACATCACAGAGTTGTTTATGCAATAACAGGCACGAGCACCAGGAAACCCCCTCCCCCACCCCTTTTTAACCTACATTAAGCAATTTTTGGACAACTCACGTGTAATGAAATCTTCCCCATTGTGTTCTACTCTGTGGTGGATTCCCCCATTTATCAACGCATTTTAGCCATTTAAAACTCAGTTCCGTATGATGAATGGTGCTCCAGCCAATCAGCTCCCAACTGTCATTTTTCAAATACATGACAGGAGCTGATTGGCTGGAGCACCATTTATCATATGCAATGGGTTTAAGTAGCTACAATGAGAAGCACAATTATGGTTTAGAAAAGCTTCTTACCAAATCAATTTTGTTCGATCTCCACAGCACTGGAATATCCGCAAACTGCTTGAAAATACCCTTTAAGTTCACAATGACTACGGATGACAATATAGCCTGGGTGATAAAGAGACACATTTTCAGCCAGTGTTCTGTCAGACAGTCAGAGGAAACCCATGCACAGACAGAGAGCTACCAAAATCTACACACCATGGTAGACCCCCGACAATACATTCTGGAATCAAGGTATGAGCAAGCTCTGCTTTTTGTTAGGGACATGATCAAGGGCCTAATTCAGATCCCGTTGCATCTGCGCATGCGTGTACACCGGTACGCACATGTCCTAAATTGCATACTCTTCAGAATGCAAATTCAAGAACTGGAGGGGGCGGGATCGGGGCGTCTTTGCCGCATTTTGTGAGTGTCGACACTCTGTTTAAGGGCTGCGGTCCGGACACTGGGGGGGGTGGGGGGGTGTCTGGACCGTTGCTGGGGCGGGTCGCGGCGGCTGCGTGATGTCACATGCATCTGCTGCCACCCTTAACATGGCGGGTAGCAGTCTGTCTCCGCAGGCAGAGGGCTGCTGAAAACATGCGAAAGCAAGGCGAACGGGGCGAACTTGCCGTGTGCTGGGCGTCACCCCCCCTCCCGAATGTCTAAGAATTTGATCGTAAATGTGCGTATTTTTGCACATCTACAATCAGGTCTGAATTACCCGCCAAACCCCTACGGGGGCGCCTAGCACTTCTGAAGCAGTTCCCGACATGCTACAATCTCCGTATCATTCCTTGGTTGCATTCTTTCTCCCTTTACCAGCGGGCCTGCTTTCCCTACAGGTCAGAGGCGTCTACATATGTAGCCTACGACAACTAGGGCAGTGTTAATGGTAAACAGGTTACTGACATAAGAAATGACAGCTGTAAATAGCCTACGGGGAAACACTGCAAAGCCAACAAATACAGACATTGTTGGGCTAAAACCGTTGTGAAATAAGATTGTGTAATATTAATACAGTACTGTATATACAGCAGCTTCTACATTCTGAAGATTCCACAACTTCCTTACTCAATCTGGGAAGTGTTTTATGGTGTTTTGATTGATCCTTTTCCCCCACCTGTTATTTATACAATAATATTCTAGCGCAATGTTCTGTGAATGAGCAGCGCCCACAATCAGCATCATTGTCTACATAGAATGTCTCATTGTAAGCATCCAACCCAACCTGCCAAGAGACCTGTGGAATGAAGCCGTGCGTAGGGAATCAAAGCATTGGAGCGATAAACTCACCACCCTAAGCTGGACTCACTTTTGGAAGAGTCTTAAACAGCTCACCAGCCTTTAGTATCATAACGAGGATGACCAAGGACGATACAGCGCCAGCGATCTAAATACAGACAGGTGTTATTTCTGGCAGGGTGATGAGTAATGAAACATAAAGGAGGGTATTCAATTGTTTGAAAAGTCAGTTGGGTGTCTGTCTTTTCCTATCTAATACACAGGAAAAAACACTCAACCGACTTTTCAAACATTTGACTTCCCCCCAAAGGGTCATTTATGGAAATGCAATGAAATGTTGGGATTTCATGTTCCTTGCAAAATTGTTACACAACAGACCTACTATAGGGGACAGGTGAAGTTGCCCATAGCAACCAATTATTTTATAGAATGTTCTTGATAAATGAAAAGCTCATTGTTTGCTATGGGGAACTTCTCCACCTGTCCTCTTTCGAAGGCTTAGGACAGTGGTTCCCAAACTCCACCCATAAGGCACTTTAACAGGCCAGCTTTTAAGACTATCCATGCTTGAGCGCAGGTGACTTGGAGATGTGCTAAGCCTTGGAGAGTGATACAGTTGAGAAAGATAAAGTACCAGCCACTCGGCTCCTAACTGCTATGTTACAGGATGTGCTTGAAACATGATAGGAGCCGATTGGTTGGTACTTTATCTCTCTCCAGGGCTCAGTACATCTGCCTCTTAGGGTTTATACACACTAGAATAATCTCGGACCAATATGTCGTTTCCGGACAAACTGGAACGACATATCAGCTGGATTATTCAGGTTGTACCCGTGATTTGCACTCTCCCGCGGTCGCATGCGATATCCAGTGGCGCCGAGAGGGAGGGAGCAGGTACAAATTACCCGGGCCCGGGCTGCTGCAGGGGCCCAGAGGGGGGGCCCTGAGTCCGCTACCCCTTCCCCCTGAGTATACCTGCGCTGGGATCCAGCTTGGGGGGGGGGGGTGGCGTGCATTAAGTGGGCGTTGCTATGCCCTTTAAAAAAACATTGTTATAATAAAATAATTGCGGGGCCGCTTCTCCTCATGGGGGGGCGCCATTTTAACACAGGGGGGGGGGGCAGGAGAGAAGGGGTGCGGGAGAGGGCACCCGCTTCCTACCTTACTTGATCTGGAAGCGGGTCCCTCCTCCCTGGCCAGCGCCATCTTCCCAGGGATATCTACAGGAAGATGGAGCTGCACATAGAAAGTAAAGCAGAGTCTTTGCTCTCTAGTGACCAGCGCCATCTTCCCAAATAACACTGGGAAGATGGCGCCGGCCAGGGATGAGGGACCCGCTTCCAGATCAAGTAAGGTAGGACGCGGGTGCCCTCTCCCGTGCCCCTTCTCTCCTGCCCCTCCTGTGTTAAAATGGCGCCCCCTACCTTGAGGAGAAGCGGCCCCGCAATTATTTTATTATAACAATTCTTTTTTTTTTTAAAGGGCATAGTAACGCCCACTTAAAACACGCCCCCCCTTTACCGGGGCCCGGCGTGGCTCTCGACGGCCCTGGCGATATCTTCCGGGTGGCCATGCTGCACGGCCAACCAGAAGATATCGCATGTGACATAGTACATATTAACGAAGGATGGAACAGTGACCTTTCTGTCTTTCATTAAGGGGTGCATGTACTAAGCAGTGATAAAAGTGGAGAAGTGAGCCAGTGGAGAAAATTACCATGGCAACCAATCAGCTGCTCCGTACAATTGTATAGTATGCAAATTAGAAATGTTACGTCAATGCTGATTGGTTGCCATGGGCAACTTCTCCACTGGCTCTCTTCTCCACTTTTATCACTGCTTAGTACATGTCCCCCTAAATCTTCCTGGTGTGTGCGGGCAATAGGGCATGATCCGAGCCGAAGGGAATTCCTCCCGACCATCAGCCCGATTGCTAGTCGTTCAGGTGTGAACCCACCCTCAGTCACTCACTCATTCTGATTTTACCAACTGTGCTTAACCATGAATATCCTTAAAACCTGGACTGTAAGGGTGCCTTGAGGACTGTGGGGTCACGTATGTACTATACTAAGCCTTGGAGAGAGATAAAGTGGATGGAGATAGAGTACCAGCCAATCAGAGTCTATCTGCCATACCACAGGCTGTGTATGAAAGACAGTTAGCAGCTGATTGGTTGGTACTTTATCTCCGCCCACTCTCTCCAAAGCTTACTACATAGACCCCTGAGTTTGATAGATGCTCGTTTAGTTTTCCTGGCAAGTGTTACACCATCTGTGTAGGCGCTCGGCGCAGAGGCTGGTGCGCCTCCGTTTATGTAGATTGATTACGGCCCCCCTCTGTTCATGTACCTGGGTCTTCCCTCCGGTGCTCTCTTGTACTAGACTCCTGGACATAGCGGTTCCTATAGTGAAGCACTGGAAAAAGCTTCCAAAAAGGTTACAGAGACCCAGAGCTATGAACTCCTAGAAGAGAGAAAATATATTGGTTACATATTTTACTGTATGTACAGCTATATTTTGCACACCTCCCAGTATTGTCACACAGGTAATGTGAGATGTAGACATCAGCGACATTCCAGGGAGTCGCCCTGATTTTTTTTTTTTTTTAAAGCTGCAATCATTAAAAACATTGGACGGACTCCCAGGATTTTCACCGATGGCTGCGTCTCACATTTCCCCCTATATCTTTTTAGACGCTAACTTTGTGGTATGTTTTACTGCCTTCCATGTTTACTGAAAAAACAGACATCATTTATTATGTAATATCAGGTGGAACTACACATCCCAGAATGCCCTGCAGTGGCAAACACAGGATTTCTAGAGGGGGGGTTTCCAAATGCAATCCACAATTTTCCACTCTGCGGAACAATGGAGTAAGTGCAGGAGTCTAGGTGAGCGTTAGAAGAACATAGTAACGATCCTAAACATTGGTCTTTTTATATACTGGAAACTGTACAGTATAGGTTGCATCAAACATATTTAAATAATATAAATAAGTGGTCAGGAAAAAGTTAAACATAGCATAATAAATAAATACACAAACATAATAGAACAAGTACTGCACTTTCCAAGCACACCTTCTCCCACCTCATGGTAAGGCTCCTGTCTTTCCTTCCTGGTAGCTACTCTCTGGTCCAGAGCACTGATCTGGACCACACACCGCAAACTTGGTAGAAGAAGCTGCTACCACTTGCTACCACTGGGCATGTGCAGCAGCTCTCCTCTGTCCCTTAAACTGCATGATGTGGCGGCAGCACTAGTAACTGTATTATACACCATTGCTATTGTGGTCATAATTTGAGCCACTTGCCAAGAGGAGGGGGGGGGGGGGGGTTCCGGGCAACCGGAAACCCTCCCTGCGTTTGCCTATGCCCTGCCACAGTTTTGCTGCTAGGGCATACTAAAATTGCGGAGAGAGATAAAGTACCAGCCAATCAATCAGCCCCTAACTGCCATGTTACAGGCTGTGTTTGAAAAATGTCAGGAGCTGTCTGGTTGGTAGTTTCTGTCTCTCCTCTTTATTTTTCTCCAAGGTTTAGTACATACGCCCCTTACACAGTACAGCTGGCCATCTACTGAGAGATAATCAGCCAAAACAAGCACATCAAAGACCAATCTGAGAGATTACCTGTCAGGGTAGAGACGCGAGATAACATCTGCAAAAGTGCAAACATTCCTTCATGATCTGTTAATTTGACTTTGCGTCAGGTTTGATCTGCCAGATTTCCTTTGCTATAACCAGTGTACTACAAAATTGTGAAGATAACTCTCCCAATGGGCAGGATGCATCCCGCCACTCATCGCAAGCATTATGTAATTTACTAACGCCGAATGCTTGAAGAAAATCATAACGGACAGCTCTCCCGGTAACAGCGGTCCTTTACGTTAGAACGACTACCGGGTTTAGGGCACTGTGAATAAAGAAGATCTTACGATGGTGTCGCCCACCGTATCCAAGATATATCGCATTCCGCATCTTGGTGCATATTTATTATTATTAGCAGTTTCTTATATAGCGCAGCATATTCCGTTGCGCTTTACAATTAGAACAACAGTTATAGAACAAAACAGGGCAAAGACAGACATAGCGGTAGGAAGGCCCTGCTCGCAAGCTTACAATCTAGAGGGAAATAGGTATTGATACACAAGGATAGATGCAACCTGTTACATAATGTTTCCCCAGATTGCTAGCTTCTTAGTGGGTTGTATGATAGGATCACCCAGCAATGTTGGAAGACAAAATGTGAGGTTATGGGGACTGTGCAGAGGGAATGTAACTGGATAGGGAAGCATTGAAGGTTATGTGTGTGGGTCAGGAATTTGGTAGGCTTGTCTGAAGAGATGAGTTTTCAGGGTACGTTTAAAGGTTTGGAGACTAGTGGAGAGTCTTATTGTGCGTGGGAGGGCATTCCACAGAGTGGGTGAAGCCCGGGTAAAGTCCTGTAATTTTGAGTGGGAACAGGTAATACATCTGGATGAGAGACGCAGATCTTGTGCAGAGCGGAGGGGTCTGGTAGGGAGATATTTTGAGATGAGTGAGGAGATGTATGATGGTGCAGTTTGGGTAATAGCCTTGTATGTAAGTAAAAGTATTTTATATTTGACACGGTAGAATACCGGTAACCAATGGAGGGACTGACAGAGCGGATCAGCAGATGAAGAACGTCTGGCGAAGAAGATTAGCCTCGCAGCTGCATTTAAAATGGATTGAAGGGGTGAGAACCTATGTTTGGGAAGACCAGTAAGGAGACTATTACAATAATCAATGCGGGAGATGATGAGTGCATGGATTAGAGTTTTTGCAGTGTCTTGTGTAAGATAAGGGCGTATTTTGGATATGTTTTTAAGGTGCATGTAACATGATTTAGAGACAGATTGAATGTGTGGAACAAACGACAGTTCAGAGTCAAGGATGACACCTAGGCAGCGAGCTTGTGGGGTAGGGTGGATAGTTGCATTGTCAACAGTTATGGCAATATCAGGTTGGTAACTACCCTTAGCTGGTGGGAAAATAATTAATTCTGTCTTGGAAATGTTGAGTTTGAGATGGCGAGATGACATCCAAGATGAAATGGCAGACAGGCATCCAGTGACACGAGCCAATACAGATGGTGATAAATCTGGGGAGGATAGGTAGATTTGAGTATCATCAGCGTACAAATGATACTGAAATCCGAAGGAGCTGATTAGTTTACCAAGAGAGGAGGTATAGATTAAGAAAAGCAGAGGACCTAAGACTGAGCCTTGCGGTACTCCAACTGATAGAGGTAGAGAAGAGGAGGTAGAATCAGAGAAGCGAACACTGAAAGATCGATTAGATAGGTAGGATGAGAACCAAGTAAGGGCTGTGTCCTGAAGACCTAGGGACTCTAGTGTTTGTATGAGAAGAGAGTGGTCAACAGTGTCAAAAGCAGCAGAGAGATCTAGAAGAATAAGTAGTGTGTAATGGCCTTTTGATCTAGCAGTGACCAGATCATTCACTACTTTGGTCAGTGCCATCTCCGTGGAGTGTTGGGCACGAAAGCCTGACTGAAGTGGGTCCAGTAAGTTGTGGGAGTTAAGAAAGTGTGTAAGGCGAGTGTAGGCAAGTCTCTCAAGTAGCTTGGAGGGATTGGGTAGCTGAGAAATGGGACGGTAGTTAGAGAGTGTGTTTGGGTCAGAGTTGTGTTTTTTCAGAATGGGAGTAATCACTGCATGCTTAAACAGAGAAGGAAAGATGCCAGTAGAGAGAGAGAGCTTACAGATTTTAGTTAAGGTTGGGATAAGCACAGGAGACAAACTTTTGCTGACCTGTGAGGGTATAGGATCAAGCGGAGAGGTAGTGGAGTAGGAGGATGAAAAGAGTGTTGATACTTCATCTTCACTTGTGGGATCAAATGAAGAGAGAGTGCCAGAGGGTTCAGAAAGGGATTTGAGCAGGTCACTGGCTGAGTTAGAGCATACCATTTCATCTCGGATTTTATCAATCTTATCCTTGAAGTAGGAAGCAAGTTCTTGTGCACTGATAGTAGCTAGTGGGGGAGGTGAGGGAGGGTAAAGAAGTGATTTAAATGTATTAAAAAGTCGTTTGGGGTTGGTGGCATGATAAGAGATAAGAGATTGGAAATATGTTTGTTTGGCAGTGTCCAGGGCCTGACGATAGGAGTGGTAGGTAGTCTTATATGTGAGAAAGTAACTTGGATTCTGAGATTTCCGCCACTGACGTTCTACCTTACGTGATAGTTTTTGTAGGTGTCTTGTTGATTTAGAGTGCCATGGTTGGCATCTAAGCCTACGTGGAGTGTGATGGGTAGCTGGAGCAACTTCATCAAGGGCACTCTCTAGTGTCTGGTGCAGGTGGGATACAGCAGTGTCAGGTGTGGTGAATGTAGAGATTGGTGAGAGACGTTGTTGCAGAGAAGTGGAAAGTTGTTGAAAATTTATATTGTTAGTATTTCTGCGTGTTAGAGGAGGCTTGCTTGGTTTTAGTGTCCTAGAATTTAAAGTAATAGAAGAGATTGTGAAGGTGATCAGGTTGTGATCAGAGAGAGGGAAAGGAGTGTTAATGAGTTGGGAAACTGAGCAGAGCCTGGTGAACACAAGATCAAGGCAGTGGCCCTCCTGGTGAGTAGAGGAGTCGGACCATTGGGTTAGGCCAAGAGAGGAGGTTAGAGAGAGGAGTTTGGATGCATGAACAGATTGTGGACTGTCAAGAGCTATATTGAAATCGCCCATAATGATGGTGGAGATGTCAGAGGATAAGAAGTGTGGGAGCCAGGCAGAAAAATCTTCTAGAAATTGTTGTTTAGGTTGCCCAGGAGGGCGATAGATAGCTGCAACACGCAGAGAGAAGGGAGTGAAAATCCTGATCGAGTGAACTTCAAATGATGTGAATGTGAGTGATGGAACCTGAGGTAGAACAGTGTATGTGGAAAACTGTGACAGTAAGATTCCAACCCCACCACCTTTACTATTATTAGTCCTAGATGTGTGTGTGAAGTGGAAACCACCGTGTGACAGTGCTGCAGGGGAGGCCGTGTCTGATTTTGTGAGCCATGTTTCTGTTATAGCCAGCAGATTAAAGTTGTGAGATATGAAAAGGTCATGGATGGATGTTAATTTGTTGCAAACAGAGCGTGCATTCAATCAATAAGGCACATTTTAGTGACTTGGAGGGGGATGGGAGACACGTGATATTTATGAGGTTAGATGGATTTCTATGTTGTTTTGAGACAACCGAGTGTGAGAGGGAAAGGTGGTTGGGGCCTGGATTTGGTGATATGTCACCAGCTAATAAAAGCAGAAGAGTGAGATAAATATTGGTGGATGTTTGCAAGTGTTTATTCTGGTGGCCAATTGTGGTTGTCAAAGTACTTGCAGAGAAGTAAGTATAAAGCTCATGAGTGGTTAGAAGAGGGGAGTGGAGAATAGAAGCTGTAATGTGCACAGAGGGGTGAGTTTCTGGGTGAGTGTAAAATGTGTGAAATTTGGTGAGAATTCCATGAATGGAAATAAGAAACAGTAGTTTGATGAACATGCTGTGGTTGTTTGTGTTTTCTTGGGTTAAAGTGGAGTAGGAGTAAGTTATAAAAGTAAGTTACCTTTCCTTGATGTTGTTCAATGTTTTTTCAACTGTTTTTTTTAACTGTTCGGATAACACACATTTATTAAATCCACACTTATTAAAATCTACGCAAGCTACCCCCAGCAAGCTGACCCCTTAATATGCGGTAAGTCTGTGACATCAATTGGGATTAAGTGCATTCATGTAACGATTGCTCGAGCACATACTACAGAGATCTGAACCCGGGCACTGGAGAGGCGTGGCCAAATCAGGGAGGCGTGGCCAAATCAGGGAGGCGTGGCTAACATCCCTGCCAGGCTTCTCCAACAAGCTTGGGTAATTAGTACAAAGTTCAAAGACAACACCTGACACTTCCTTTCTTATTATGAACAGTAATTAAAGAATATACAGTAATCCCTTACCAATATTGTCGCTGAGTGATTTGTGCTCATGGAGAACCAACTACATATGAAATAGAGTGCTAGCTCTTTATACCGTTATCTTAAAACACCGGCCAATACTGCTACTACAGAGAGTGACAGAATGGAATTCAGCGTTTTAAATGCACTTTTGTGCCAAAAGAATACCTGAAGGAAAGTGATTGTTATATGGGGGCAGTGATACTATTGTTTTCAAGTACTGGCTGAGTAATCAGATATGTTCAACCTATCTGTGCAGTTACCGTGAATGCTATATACATTTTATCATCACGTCATATTATAAAAGGAAGCTGCACAACGACGTCTCTCACCTGGTTACTGTCCACGTTGTAGCCGTGTTTAACTGCAAACATCTTCACCACAGAGATGGTGAATGCATAGACCACTACGGCTATGGCGAAGGCATTGCCAACCATGCTGGCAAACAGGTCAGCCTTTGGAACGATAGGAGCGTTCATCCTGCAGGAAGAGAACGATAAGTCAGCCTCACATAGACACAGTAATTTACCCTGCATGAAAAGAACATTGAGTGGACCGAGGGCCAGAGGGGGAGGAAGGGGGAAGGGGGGGGGGGGGGGGTTACTTAAATTCTGCAAAAGCATTAACATTTTGCAAAATTTCAAGCATGAGACGCATTTGGCACTTTCAGTTCTACATCAGTGGTGAAACGCGTTACTTGGGGCACTTTGCCCAATGTAAAACTACGGGGTCTATTTACGAAGCCTTGGATGGAGATAAAGTACACGGAGATAAAGTACCAGCCAATCAGCAACCACCTGACATGGCAGAGGCTGCGTTTTAAAAATAACAGGAGCTGGTTGGTTGGGACTTTATCTCCATCCAAGGCTTAGTAAATAGACCCCTATGTGCTAAGCTTTGTAGAGTGATAAAGTGGAGAGAGCTAGAGTACCCGCCAATCAGCTCCTAACTGCCATGTTACGGGCTGTCTTTAAAAAAATGACAGGAGCTGGTTGGCCGGTACTTTATCTCTTTCCACGGCTTAGTACACAGACCCCTGAATCCCTTGCTCTCTTTATTATATTTAGCTATACATTAGGTCACACAAGCAGTATAGGAAGAAAAGCTGGAAAGTTGTATTAAATGAAAGGGGTTGTACTGAAGTGGGAGGAGTCCGGCCTGGGAGGAGACCTCTGCACTTTTGCATAATGCGCAGCTTTGGATTTTTCCTCTTGCCTGAAAAATAAGGTTGAGATCACAGTTTGCAATGGCAACAGCTATGAAGTAGGAATGCACTGGGTGATCCAGAAGATCTACAGTAATTAGATAGACAGTCATTAGGTCGACCCCTTGAAAAAAAAAAAAGTAGACAGCAGAAAAGGTCGACGGGTACAAAAGGTTGAGTCAAAAGGATTGACATGGAAATGGTCAACACAAAAGTGGTTGACACAAGTTGAAAAAAATTTTGGGGTGTAATTTTGTATGTTTCATCATCTGTAAACACAATCAGTGTAACCGCATACCCTCGTGGCATCACTCGCAACCTTAGGGCGAAGTGGCTCGCTCCGCTACAGGTTACTATTCCTGATTGTAGTCCGCGTGGATGGTAAATCACCCTAAAGTGGAAAAATATGTGAATACCCCCCAAAAAAAACTTGTGTCCACCTGACTCCGCTGTGTGTAAGTGATGCACTTTAACACAGGAAAGATGTTTCAAATCTTCTTAAAAGGACAAGTGAAGAAGTTGCCCCTAGCAACCAATCAGCTTGCAACAGCTCCATAACTGGATGTCCCGGCACTTCTCCTCCCTAATGAATGAATTTGGTTTTACCTTTCGCTGTTGATGCCACGACGGCACTGCTGTTAATGCTAGCATGTGTATTACACCTCCTCACTGATCAGCGACTGCTTACCGGGACATCTAGGGGTCTCCGCTGATGAATTACTACAACAGTTACACACAGTAACAGACATTTCCCTTATAAATTATTCAGCACTTACCCTGTTGGGATATCTCCTACAATAGCCACGCCGTACACTCTTTTCAGATCGACGCCATATGAAATCCCAGTAGCAACAATTAGCTAAACACAAAGCAGACATAAAAGCTAATCAGATGCAGCATCTAGTTACAGGAGATACACAGAACAGAGCATGTTCTCGATGGGTACTTGCAGAACAATGCACCCATGGGGCCTAATCAAGGAGACATGGCTCTAAATTCAGTCTGTACAAATAGGAGATCAGCCAACCACAGAGGATGCACAGAAGGTGGCTACAGGTCAGCAATAACCTATGAAGAGTTACTAATACCCCTTTTCCACTATAGCACGGGTCGCAGCCGTGTCGCCTGACACGGCTGCGACCCGTGCTACAGCCCCCTTTCAGCAGCGCTCACCAACCCGGCATATTGCCGGGTTGGTGACGCTGCTAATGACGTGGAAGGGGCGGCGCTGGGAGATCACATGGTCTCCCAGCGCTGCCCTCCCTATACACTGTGAACGGGAGCCGTGTCGCCTCGACACGGCTTCCGTTCACACTAGACAGCTAGCCGGGTTGAACACGTGTTCAACCCGGCTAGCTACCCGGGTAGGATTCCCGGATCACTTGATCCGGGAATTTGCCGGGGGACCCGTTTCTACTAGGGAAAAACACGGGTAAATGCGCCCCCCCGCGCATTTACCCGTGTTTTAAGGAGCTAGTGGAAAAGGGGTATTAGCCAGTCTCTGACCGCAGGCAGCTCATGTTGACAGCATTTACTGTATTCATGTATCATTTCCACAAATATGTGTGTATATTATTATATATATATATATATATATATATATATATATATATATATATATATATATATATACATACATACATACAGTGGGGCAAAAAGTATTTAGACAGCCACCGATTGTGCAAGCTGACCCACTTAAAAAGATGAGAGTGGTCTGTAATTTCCATCATAGGTACACTTCAGCTGAGAGAGACAGATATATGAAAAAAAAAAAAAAAACAGGAAAACACATTGTATGATTTTTAAACAATTTACTTGTATATTCTTGCGGAAAATAAATATTTGGACACCTACCAAACAGCAAGATTTCTGTCTCTCACAGACCTGTTACTTCTTCTTTAAGAAGCTCTTCTATCCTCCACTCGTTACCTGTATTAATGGCACCTGTTTGAACTGGTTATCTGTATAAAAGACACCTGTCCACACCCTCAAACAGTCAGACTGCTACCTCTCCACCATGGCCAAGACCAGAGAGCTGTCTAAGGACACCAGGGACAAAATTGTAGAGCTGCACAAGGTTGGGATGAGCTACTCGACAATAGGCAAGCAGCTTGGTGAGAAAAGATCAACTGTTGGCGCAATTATAAAAAAAATGGAAGAAATACAAGATCACTGACAATCTCCCTCGACCTGGGGCTCCATGCAAGATCTCACCTCGTGGCTTATCAATGATCTTGAGAACGGTGAAGAATCAGCCCAGAACTACACGGGGGGACCTGGTCAATGACCTCAAGAGAGCTGGGACCACAGTCACAAAGGTTACCATTAGTAACACACTACGTCGTCATGGATTGAAATCCTGCAGCGCCCGAATGGTCTCCCTGCTTAAGCCAGCACATGTCCAGGCCGTCTAAATTTGCCAGTGACCATCTGGATGATCTAGAGGAGGATTGGGAGAATGTAATGTGGTCAGATGAGAGCAAAATCAAACTTTTTGGTATAAACTCCACTCGCCGTGTTTGGAGGGAGAAGAATGATGAATGGCATCCCAAGAACACCATACCCACTGTGAAGCATGGGGGTGGAAACATCATGCTTTGGGGCTGCTTTTCTGCAAAGGGGACAGGACGACTGATCCGTATTAAGGAGAGGATGAATGGGGCCATGTATCGTGGGATTTTGGGCAAAAACCTCCTTCCCTCAGTAAGAGCATTGAAGATGGAACGTGGCTGGGTCTTCCAGCATGACAATGACCCCGAACACAACGCCCAGGCAACTAAGAAGTGGCTCCGTAAGAAGCATTTCAAGGTCCTGGAGTGGCCTAGCCAGTCTCCAGACCTCAACCCAATAGAAAATCTGTGGAGGGAGTTGAAAGTCTGCGTTGGCCGGCGACAGCCCCAAAACATGACAGATCTAGAGAAGATCTGCATGGAAGAGTGGGCCAAAATACCTGCTACAGTGTGTGCAACCTGGTCAAGAACTACAGGAAACGTTTGACCTCTGTAATTGCCAACCGAGGTTATATTACAAAGTATTGAGTTAAACTTTTTGATTGTCCAAATATTTATTTTCCGCAAGAATATACAAATAAATTGTTTAAAAAATCATACAATGTGATTTCCTAGTTTTTTTTTCAGATTCCGTCTCTCACAGTTGAAGTGCACCTATGATGGAAATTACAGACCTCTCTCATCTTTTTTTTAAATGGGGCAACTTGCACAATCGGTGGCTGTCCAAATACTTTTTTGCCCAACTGTGTATATGTGTGTGTATATATATATATATATATATATATATATATATATTTATTATTTTCCAATGATCTAAGAACTCACCAATTATCAGGGGGGAAAAACAAACAAAAAAAAGGGACCTGCTGTCTTTTGCAGAAATACAGTGAGTGCCTATTTCTTTGGATTTTCTATTTTTTGGGACCTTTGGTCCTTAGTGGAGCACTGCCCAGTTGGCTCATTTAAGCAGTGCATTGGGAACTAGTAATATACTGTAGGTGAAACTCAGAAAATTAGAATATCGTGCAAAAGTTCATTTATTTCAGTAATTCAACTTAAAAGGTGAAACTAATATATTATATAGACTCATTACATGCAAAGTGAGATATTGCAAGTCTTTATTTGTTATCATTTTGATGATTGTGGCTTACAGTTTAAGAAAACCCAAATCCAAAATCTCAGAAAATTAGAATATTGTGAAAAGGTTCATTATTGTAGGCTCAAAGTGTCACACCCTAATCAGCTAATTAATCCAAACCACCTGCAAAGGGTTCCTGAGCCTTTAAATGTTCTCTCAGTCTGGTTCAGTACAATTCACAATCATGGGGAAGACTGCTGACCTGACAGTTGTGCAGAAAACCATAATTGACATCCTCCACAAAGAGGGAAAGCCTCAAAAGGAAATTGCAAAAGACGTTGGATGTTCTCAAAGTGCTGAATCAAAGCACATTAATAGAAAGTTAAGTGAAAGAAAAAATTGTGGAGGAAAAAGGTGCACAAGCAGCAGGGATGACTGCAGCATGGAGAGGATTGTCAGGAAAAATCCATTCAAAAGTGTGGGGGAGCTTCGCAAGGAGTGGACTGAGGCTGGAGTTAGTGCATCAAGAGCCACCACACACAGACGGATCCTGGACATGGGCTTCAAATGTCAAATTCCTCTTGTCAAGCCGCTCCTGAACAACAAACAACGTCAGAAGCGTCTTACCTGGGCTAAAGAAAAAAATAACTGGTCTGTTGCTCAGTGGTCGAAAGGCCTCTTTCCTGATGAGAGCAAATTTTGCATCTCATTTGGAAACCAATATCCCAGAGTATGGAGGAAGAATGGAGAGGCACACAATCCAACATGCTTGAAGCCCAGTGTGAAGTTTGTACAGTCTGTGTTGATTTGGGGAGCCATGTCATCTGCTGGTGTTGGTCCACTGTGCTTTATTAAGTCCAGAGTCAATGCAGCCGTCTACCAGGATATTTAAGAGCACTTCATGCTTCCTTCAGCAGACAAGCTTTATGGAGATGCTGACTTCATTTTCCAGCAGGACTTGGCACCTGCCCACACTGCCAAAAGTACCAAAAACCTGGTTCAATGACTGTGGGATTACTGTGCTGGATTGGCCAGCAAACTTGACTGACCTGAACCCTATAGAGACTCTATGGGGCATTGCCAAGAGAAAGCTGAGAGACATGAGACCGAACAATGCAGAAGACCTGAAGGCCGCTATTGAAGCATCCTGGTCTTCCATAACACCTCAGCAATGCCACAGGCTGATAGAATCCATGCCACGCCGCATTGGGGCAGTAATTCATGCAAAAGGGGCCCAAACCAAGTACCAAGTACATATGCATGATTATACTTTTCAGAGGGCCGACATTTCTGTATTTAAAATCCTTTTTTAAATTGATTTTATTTAATATTCTAATTTTCTGAGATTTTGGATTTGGGGTTTTCTTAAGCTGTAAGCCACAGTCATCAAAATTATAACAAATAAAGACTTGAAATATCTCACTTTGCATGTAATGAGTCTATATCAGGGCTGGCCAAACCGGTCCTCGAGATCTACCAACAGTTCATGTTTTCCAGGCCTCCTGGAGATCTGTAGAATTCTCAGTTAGGAATGAATGCAGCACATCTTAATTAGTAATGACTACACCTGTGCACCAGCCAGGTGGTCTGGAAAATGTGAACTGTTGGTAGATCTCGAGGACTGGTTTGGCCAGCCCTGGTCTATATGATATATTAGTTTCACCTTTTAAGTTGAATTACTGAAATAAATGAACTTTTGCACGATATTCTAATTTACTGATCTTCACCTGTATTATATATTTTTTTTATTATATATATATATATATATATAAAAATGATATACACACATATACAGTTTATGGATAATAAAAGCTGGAGGCAGATGATTTTATTCTTTTTTTACAGTAGGAGTATATTATTATAATAAAAAACAAGGTGCATGTAAGAGAGCCTCAAATCCAGCTGAATTTTCTGCAATGAGCAGCGATGTCTGCTCGTGATGTGCGATTGTGCTCATTACTGCTAATTTATGGCTACCCAAAATTGCAGATTTTCCTTATTACCTCTAAGGGGGTCAATCCAATGAGATTTACTTGTGGGTGTGAGTAAATGTTGTCACGATCCGGGTATCTGGACGCCATTTCTTACCCATCAGATGCCTCCTAAGGCTGGCTCAGCGCTCCAGGACCGGATCCCATAATTATCCTGATGTGTACATTCCTGTATCCTCTCCTGTCACTCTGGGACGCTGTCACAGTAAACGCCATATTACACCTGGCATGGCGTCTCCCGCGGCCTCCGCCGCCGTCCCTGAACTTCTGCATGCAGAGTGTCTGAGTGGCGATTACGTCAGCCGCGGCCTCCGCTGTGTCCGCGTGGTTGGATGTGCATCTGTCAGCCTGGCGCCTCCTGTCTCCGGTGGCCGGCGCTGCCATTACTGTTTTCATTACCACATGGATTACAAACCAAACTTCCCTCCAAGTGTCTGCATGGGCGCAGCCATCTTGGATTCTGTCAGCTGATCATTTCCACCAATCTGTTCTCAGTATTGATAATCTGCATAATTGCCTAGCCAATCCCTTCCTTGCTGCAGGTATAAATACACTGTGCCTGAGCAAGGAAGGCGTCAGTGCTTTGGTTGTCAAACCTAGTTCCTGTTTGTCTCTCTCCTGTGATTGTCTTCCAGGTTCCAGCTCCTGTCTCAAGACTTCCACCATAGAGACCCGCACCAGCATTCCACCTGCGGTGTAGCCTGACTCTCCAATCCATTGTGGATTCATCTGTTTCCAGCTACAACATTACCTGCTTCCAGCTCAGCTTCCAGCAGAGTACAGCTTCCCTTAAAGGGCCGGTGTCCTTTCTACACTTTACCACTCTCCACTGGTATTATTATTTCTCCGCTCTCAAGTTCTACATTTCAGTTCATATTTCATCGCTCCCAAGTTCATTTATTATTTAACTGGTTCCAGCCAGTATCCACTCCGTGCTAACAACAGTCTGGTTCCAGCCAGTATCCACAGCAACTGTTTTATCTTCAGCAACCCAGCTTTTCCTGGAACACCAGCTGGCACAATCCTGGGTTATCTCCATTGCTACAGTCGGGCCTGGTAAGGACTTTCCATCTAGAAGATCATAAGAACTATCTCACACTACCAGTGCCCTGTGGCTCCTGCCATCCTGTAGTACCCAGGAACTGTATTTATTCTTTGCTGACTTTTACGTTTTCTTTTACTGCTGCTGTGTTGCGGAGTTGTCATAATAAACATCATTGACTTTTATCCAAGTTGTCGTGGTCACGCCTTCGGGCAGTTATTATTCATGTTACTTACATGTCCAGGGGTCTGATACAACCTCCCAGGTTCCGGTACATCTCAGCCCCTACAACTGAGACTGCCTCCCGTCAGCTCAGGCCCTCAGTTGTGACAGTAAGCACTGACCTAATGAATCCAGCCGGAGACCAGGATCAAGCGGCCAGGCCGATGCAAGAACTGGCAGCCCGACTAGAACATCAGGAGGCTGCACAGGGCCACATCATCCGCTGTCTCCAGGATCTCTCTACTCGGCTGGATGGGATTCAGACAACTCTCCGTGGATCAGGCGCGTCTGGTGCGTCAACCACAGTGACTCCAGCTATAACCCCACCCACCTTACCCATTTCTGCTCCACGTCTTCATCTTCCAACGCCAGCAAAATTTGACGGATCTCCAAGATTCTGCAGGGGATTTCTCAACCAGTGTGAGATTCAGTTTGAGCTACAACCTGGCAATTTTCCCAGTGACCGTACAAAAATTGCCTACATTATTTCTCTTCTCAGTGGCTCAGCCCTTGATTGGGCATCACCGTTATGGGAGAGGTCCGACACCCTGCTATCTTCCTACACTGCCTTCGTGTCAACATTCAGGCGCATCTTCGACGAGCCAGGCCGGGTAACCTCAGCTTCATCCGAGATTCTCCGTTTACGCCAGGGGTCACGTACTGTAGGACAATATCTGATACAGTTCCAGATCCTGGCATCCGAACTGGCATGGAACGACGAGGCCCTGTATGCTGCATTCTGGCATGGCTTATCTGAGCGTATTAAAGATGAGTTAGCTACCAGAGACTTACCTTCTAAGTTAGATGAGCTAATCTCACTCTGCACGAAAGTTGATTTACGTTTCAGAGAGAGAGCAACTGAGCGTGGAAGATCATCTGCTCCAAAATCTTCTGCTCCTCCTCCTCGTCAACTGTCACCATCTAAAGATGAGCCCATGCAACTTGGCCGTTCCCGTTTAACTCCTGCTGAGCGCCGAAGACGTCTCTCCGAGTTTCTCTGTCTCTATTGTGCAGCTCCGTCTCACACCATTAATGCCTGTCCCAAACGTCCGGGAAACTCCAAATCCTAGCTCGCCAAGGAGAGGGCCGGCTAGGAGTAATGATCTCCTCTCCATCTCCTCAAGATTGTAATCTCCCAGTCTCGCTTCAAGTTGCTCAACGTTATCGGAACGTCATTGCCCTCCTTGATTCCGGAGCAGCTGGGAACTTTATTACCGAAGCCTATGTTAAACGGTGGTCCCTACCCACCGAGAGACTTCCTTCGTCCATTTCTTTAACTGCCGTGGATGGCAGCAAAATTTTTGATGCAGTTATTTCTTTAAGGACTCTACCAGTTCGTCTGAGAGTGGGAGTTCTTCATTCCGAACTTATTTCTTTTTTAGTGATTCCAAGAGCCACACATCCTGTGGTCCTGGGCCTTCCATGGCTCCGTCTTCACAATCCTACAATTGATTGGACGACTACGCAAATCCTGGCATGGGGTTCCTCCTGTGCTGAGACATGTTTGTTTAAAGTATTGCCTGTCTGTTCTTCCTCCCCCAGGTCGTCTGATGTTCCACCTCCTCCATATCAAGATTTCACGGATGTGTTCAGTAAAGCTTCTGCTGATATCCTTCCTCCTCATAGAGAATGGGACTGTCCGATTGATCTCGTTCCAGGGAAGGTTCCACCTCGAGGCCGAACTTATCCGTTGTCTCTGCCTGAGACGCATTCTATGGAGGAATATATTAAAGAGAACCTAGCAAAGGGGTTCATTCGACCTTCTTCTTCTCCAGCCGGCGCAGGCTTCTTTTTTGTAAAAAAGAAAGATGGTGGTCTGCGGCCGTGCATCGACTACAGAGGTTTGAACGACATTACCATCAAGAACCGTTATCCTTTACCCCTGATTACTGAGCTCTTTGACAGAGTTAGCGGAGCTACCATCTTTACAAAGCTGGACTTGCGAGGTGCATACAATCTCATCCGGATCCGTGAGGGTGACGAGTGGAAGACCGCCTTTAACACCCGTGACGGACATTATGAGTACCTCGTCATGCCCTTCGGATTGAGCAATGCTCCAGCTGTCTTCCAGCATTTTGTCAATGAGATCTTCAGAGACATTCTATACCGTCATGTCGTGGTCTATCTAGACGATATCCTCATTTTTGCCAACGATTTAGAGGAACATCGTTTTTGGGTTAAAGAGGTTCTGTCCCGTCTCCGTGTCAATCATCTCTATTGCAAATTAGAAAAATGCGTCTTTGAAGTCAAGTCCATTCCGTTTCTAGGGTACATTGTGTCCGGTTCCGGACTAGAGATGGATCCTGAGAAACTACAAGCAATCCAAAATTGGCCGGTACCCTTAACCCTCAAAGGGGTCCAGAGGTTCTTAGGGTTCGCCAACTATTACCGAAAGTTTATACGAGACTTTTCCACCATTGTGGCGCCTATTACTGCTTTCACTAAGAAGGGTGCTAACCCGTCCAAGTGGTCTGAAGAAGCCATGCAAGCATTTCATCTTTTAAAACAAAGGTTCATCTCTGCGCCTGTTCTGAAACAGCCTGACATCGACTCTCCTTTCATCTTAGAGGTGGATGCCTCCTCCGTTGGAGTAGGAGCGGTGTTATCTCAGAGGGCTAAAGATGGCCATTTACACCCTTGCAGTTTCTTCTCCCGGAAGTTCTCCCCAGCTGAGCGCAACTATGCCATTGGCGACCAGGAGTTGCTAGCCATCAAGCTCGCTCTAGAAGAGTGGAGGTATCTGTTGGAGGGAGCTTCTCATTCAATCACCATACTTACAGACCACAAGAACCTTTTATACCTGAAGGGCGCACAATGTCTCAACCCTCGTCAGGCCAGATGGGCACTTTTCTTTTCCAGGTTCGACTTTAAACTCCAGTTCTGTCCGGGCTCTCAGAATCGCAAGGCCGATGCCCTTTCCCGCTCATGGGAGCAAGAAAATGAGTCAGAGTCTTCAGACAAGCATCCTATTATAAATCCGTTGGCATTCTCCACGGTAGGGATGGACTCTACGCCCCCATCAGGGAAAAGTTTTGTGAAGCCGATGCTACGGAAGAAGCTCATGCATTGGGCCCATGCTTCCCGTTTTGCCGGACATACAGGTATCCAAAAAACCCTGGAGTTTATCTCTAGGTCCTATTGGTGGCCAACTCTGAAAAAGGACGTCTTGGAGTTTATTGCATCTTGCCCAACATAAAGTATCCCGCCAGTCGCCTGCGGGGCAACTGGTTCCACTATCCGTTCCCCATCGACCATGGACCCACTTGTCGATGGATTTCATTACAGACTTACCCATGTGCAACAAGTTCAATACCATCTGGGTGGTAGTTGACCGGTTCACCAAGATGGCACACTTCATTCCTCTCACCGGTCTTCCGTCAGCTTCCAAGTTGGCTCAAGTATTCATACAAGAGATCTTCCGACTCCACGGTCTTCCTGAAGAAATTATCTCAGATCGAGGAGTTCAATTCACAGCCAAATTCTGGCGAAGTTTATGTCAAGTCCTCCAAGTCAAGCTAAAGTTTTCCACGGCTTACCATCCTCAGACCAATGGTCAAACCGAGAGGGTGAATCAGGACTTGGAGGCCTTCCTCCGCATCTATGTGTCCTCCTCTCAAGATGACTGGGTTCAATTACTTCCCTGGGCCGAGTTCTGTCATAACAACCAGTATCATTCTTCATCTGCTTCAACACCATTCTTCACTAACTTTGGATTCCACCCTAAAGTCCCTGAGTTCCAACCGCTTCCAGCAACTTCTGTTCCCGCAGTGGATATCACCTTGCATCAGTTTGCCAATATCTGGAAGAGCGTACGATCAGCTCTGCTCAAGGCATCGTTCAGGTACAAGAAGTTTGCGGATTAGAAGCGTCGAGCAGTTCCTGCTCTCAAGGTGGGTGATCGGGGTATGGTTATCCACGAAGAATTTGAGGTTAAGAGTTCCCAGTATGAAGTTTGCACCTCGCTATATCGGTCCTTTCAAGATTGAACAAGTCATCAATCCTGTTGCTTACAGACTCCAGTTGCCTCCCTTCTTAAAAATACCCAGGACATTCCATGTTTCCCTGTTGAAACCGCTGATCTTGAATCGGTTTCATTCCTCACTTCCTCCAACTCCGAAAGTCCAAACTCAACGAGGCGTTGAGTATGAAGTGGCCAAGATCCTGGACTCACGTCACCGTTACGGTCAACTACAATATCTTATTGACTGGAAGGGTTATGGTCCTGAGGAACGTTCATGGACCAATGCTTCTGATGTCCATGCTCCTGCCTTGGTCCGGAGATTCCATTCCAAGTTTCCTCAAAAGCCAAAGAAGTGTCCTGGGGCCACTCCTAAAGGGGTGGGTGCTGTCACGATCCGGGTATCTGGACGCCATTTCTTACCCATCAGATGCCTCCTAAGGCTGGCTCAGCGCTCCAGGACCGGATCCCATCTGTTATCCTGATGTGTACATTCCTGTATCCTCTCCTGTCACTCTGGGACGCTGTCACAGTAAACGCCATATTACACCTGGCATGGCGTCTCCCGCGGCCTCCGCCGCCGTCCCTGAACTTCTGCATGCAGAGTGTCTGAGTGGCGATTACGTCAGCCGCGGCCTCCGCTGTGTCCGCGTGGTTGGATGTGCATCTGTCAGCCTGGCGCCTCCTGTCTCCGGTGGCCGGCGCCGCCATTACTGTTTTCATTACCACATGGATTACAAACCAAACTTCCCTCCAAGTGTCTGCATGGGAGCAGCCATCTTGGATTCTGTCAGCTGATCATTTCCACCAATCTGTTCTCAGTATTGATAATCTGCATAATTGCCTAGCCAATCCCTTCCTTGCTGCAGGTATAAATACACTGTGCCTGAGCAAGGAAGGCGTCAGTGCTTTGGTTGTCAAACCTAGTTCCTGTTTGTCTCTCTCCTGTGATTGTCTTCCAGGTTCCAGCTCCTGTCTCAAGACTTCCACCATAGAGACCCGCACCAGCATTCCACCTGCGGTGTAGCCTGACTCTCCAATCCATTGTGGATTCATCTGTTTCCAGCTACAACATTACCTGCTTCCAGCTCAGCTTCCAGCAGAGTACAGCTTCCCTTAAAGGGCCGGTGTCCTTTCTACACTTTACCACTCTCCACCGGTATTATTATTTCTCCGCTCTCAAGTTCTACATTTCAGTTCATATTTCATCGCTCCCAAGTTCATTTATTATTTAACTGGTTCCAGCCAGTATCCACTCCGTGCTAACAACAGTCTGGTTCCAGCCAGTATCCACAGCAGCTGTTTTATCTTCAGCAACCCAGCTTTTCCTGGAACACCAGCTGGTACAATCCTGGGTTATCTCCATTGCTACAGTCGGGCCTGGTAAGGACTTTCCATCTAGAAGATCATAAGAACTATCTCACACTACCAGTGCCCTGTGGCTCCTGCCATCCTGTAGTACCCAGGAACTGTATTTATTCTTTGCTGACTTTTACGTTTTCTTTTACTGCTGCTGTGTTGCGGAGTTGTCATAATAAACATCATTGACTTTTATCCAAGTTGTCGTGGTCACGCCTTCGGGCAGTTATTATTCATGTTACTTACATGTCCAGGGGTCTGATACAACCTCCCAGGTTCCGGTACATCTCAGCCCCTACAACTGAGACTGCCTCCCGTCAGCTCAGGCCCTCAGTTGTGACAAATGTGACTATATGCCGCACTTACAGTACCGCTATATGTGCACTTACAGTACCGTTGGGTTCATAAATTTTTGTTCACAGCCACATAGGGCTGCGTACAAACACCCACGTATCTAGAGCGAGATAGGGCTGTGAGGGAGGTACGTTTATTGGATTGACCCCTATGTGGTGCGAGGAAGAATCAGCGATGTTGGTCGATGCAAGGTGCTGGAGAAACAATTGGAAGGAAGGCGTTTTGCGCTATCACCATGGATACCCCCATTTTGTCAGAACACAATGCAGCTTTTACATTGGAAATGCTTGTTAGTACCAGACACCATTTATCAGTAACATGATTGGGTTATAACTGTGTTTGGCCACCGGCACTAAGCAGATGAAGGGGCGATGTTCCACTGCACCCTACAGGTATCATCACCATGACAGTAACCACCAAAGAGGCGGCACTGTTGGGACATGGCTGAAATACAGATCATTGGTTTTATGCTATTTGAATTTTGATTTATTAATATTTATTCTTTACCAAACATTTTTCATTGTAAAAGGAGAGGAGCATGTTGGATGAAGAAGGCCCAAATTGTGGCATAATCCCATTCCTAGGGTTCTTGTGACAAATATGGTGCCCCATTGTATAAAACCTAAATCTATACCCATGATCCGTAAGTATATTGAGTAGACGATACAGCCCTCCTAAGAAAAATAAAGTTTACATTTAGCTCTTATTAAATAAACCAAAGGTAATATCAAATGGCAAAAAAAGCCACATTCTCCTCCAAACATGATCTGAAGAAGTGTCATTATCACAGTTTCCTTATTCAGAAAAAATTATACGTAGGGGCAGGGCAGCCATCAGGGGGGACTGTGGGGACTGGCATCCCGGGCCCTTACAGAAAGGGGGGGCCTATCCCTGGCTCCTACTGCCAATACCAGGAGAGCTACACCAGGCTGTGAAACAACAGCGGGCTTCTTAAAACAAGTCTTCCCTGCGTACCAGCTCTGTGTGAACCGTTCCTGTAGGCCCGCAACACTCCACCTATATGTAACGTCACAATGTATGACATCACATAGGGGTGGACCGGTGCGCAGAATATATATATTTTTTTTTGGGATAGGGGGTGGGGTGGGGGGCTGTCTATTTTGTCAGTCCCAGGCACCACAATTTCTGATGGCAGCCCTGCGTACGTTTTTGCAGTGACTTGCATTGTGTACAACTAGGGGGCTGAGGCAGATGATGGAATAGGCATGGAGTGGTGGGCAGTGGGGAAGCAGTGGCATGCAGTGGATTTAAAGGTGCAGCCACAGTACAGTAAGGGCACGGTGTGGGTGCATAGTTATATAGTGTGACCAATATGTAAAGTGTCAATTGCAGCCTCCTGGAAGGGTCTGAGTTGCAAGTGCTCTGACCTTGTACATGTAACCAGGGGCGTTTCTAGAGAGGAGGAGGCCCATGTGCTGGCTCCGTGCGCCCCCCCCCCCCCTCTCTAGCTGGCAGTGCTGTAGCTCTGGCCACTAGGGACCTTAGCGCTGTCCCAGAGCCCAGAGCGCATGTGCACATCTCTGTGAAAATGTTGCGGCAGCCATTTTCCGAGTGATTTTCTTACTGCGTATGTGTGAAACACCGGGAAAATGGCACCGCACCATTTTCCTAGTGATTTCTGCAGCGCTGCTGCTGCGCCGTGACGCTCCGGAAGGTAGTATTAAAAATAATGAGTGCAGGGTGCGCGGTGTGGGCCCCCGCTGGACCCCGGGGGCCCGTGTGCACCGCACGCACTACACCCATTATAAATACGCCAATGCATGTAACGATGATAATGATGACTGCATGTGATAAGTTGCGCACAAGGAAAAATACACGCCTATTTCTGCAAAACCCCTACAACTGCTGCAACACTGGGGAAGGGGTCTACTGCGTTATGCCAGCTGTCGGGATCACGGCGCCCAACATACCGTCGCCGGGATCCTGACCGCCGGCATGCCGGCAGCGGGGCGAGCGCAAAAGAGCCCCTTGTGGGCTTGCTGCACTCACCACGCTGTGGGCGCGGTGGCGAGCTATGCGCGCCACACTATTTATTCTCCCTCCAGAGGTGTCGTGGACCCCCAAGAGGGAGAATTGTTGTTGGTATCCTGGCTGTCGGGATCCCGGCGCCGTTATGCTGAGCGCCGGGATCCCGACAGCCGGCATATCGGAGGCCTCCCCTGGGGAAGTGCTGTCAGTACATAAAATAAAATGTCCCATTTGGGGCTACTACTCCTCACATTTTACATGATCCAGTCTACTTGGGTGTTTATCATCCACTCTATCCGGCCAGTAGCTGTAATGTGCCCCCATCGTGTCCTGCAAAGTTTACCAACTTCAGAACACACAGTGAAGCCACGACTCCAGTCATACTCCAGCCGCATCTGACCCAGGTACAGCAAGGTGAGGGAGCCGCAGTCAGGAGCGGCTCAAGAGGTGGGGCTGCGGGTCTGTTCAAATTTCAAATAGGGGAGCCGCACCAACTGCCATTTCAAACTAACTAACTGGCAGTTGGTGCGGCTCCCCCATCTGACCTGCAGCCCCACCTCTGGTGCCGCCCCTGGCCAATTTGCAACCCCGTATGCGTCCGAGTAACGGCATAGAGTCAGAGTCTGAATCTCTTGAACAATGGCCTATGCAAACTATGACAGAGCCGTCCTCTATTAATAGTGCCACAGAGGAGCCTTATCCCCAGTGGCAAACGCAGGATTCCTAGAGGGGGGTTTCCAAATATAGTCCATAATCTCCCACTCTGCGGAACATTGGAGCAAGTGCAGGAGTCTGGGGGAGCGGTAGACGATCCTAGTAACGACCTGGACATTAATGTAAACATTGGTCTTTTTATACACTGGATGCTGTATGGAAGACAGTATTAATATTTAACACTATAGATGGTCTATAGTATAGGGTGTATCAAACATTTACATAATATAAATAAATGGTCAGGAAAATGTTACACATACCATAATAAATACACAAACATAATAGAACCAGTACTGTACTTTATAAGTACACATTCTCCCACCTCATGGTAAGGCTCCTGTCTCTTCTTCCTGGTAGCTACTCTTTGGTCCAGTGCACTGATTAAGGACTCAGATCCACACACATAGCAAACTTGGTAGAAGAAGAAGCTGCTACCACTGGGCATGTGTAGCAGCTCTGCTCTGTCCCTTAAACTGCATGATGTGGTGTCAGCTCTAGTAATCTCATTACATACCATTGCTATTGTCATAATTTGAGCCACTTGCCAAGAGGAGGGGGGTTTACGGGCAACCAGAACCCCCCCTGCATTTGCCTATAATCCCCACTCCCCACCTCCTGTCTTTCTCTTAATGTGCAATGTTATGGCCTCACCGTAATCAGCTCAATGGGTATCGGCATTCGGATCTTTGATTTGTATTTCTCATTCAGAAACTTCACCACCAACATCACAGCGATGGCAATGAGACCAGCGAGAAGAGCTGCGACATTAGTTTGAGGAATCTTGTAGCAGAGATTCACAATGGTCTACAGGAGACGAGAGACACAATCAGCGCACACAGAAAGCCCATTGGCTCAGATTACCTCTTATGTCATTGTGTAAAGGTTTATGTTATAGAATACATGGAACCAGAGTCAGATTCACCTCACAGGTATAAGGGCCCCATTTGGCAACAGTAAAACATTGTATTCTCCTAAGTCCTATAAAGTAGGTAGTATTCCTTATGACGCAGGTAGTAAGGTTCATAGAAGTTTGTTTGAAAAACAGCCACTGTGTCTTTAGCCTGATTCATGTATGTAAGTAAAGCAAAAAAAAAGCAAGCAACTGGTCAGAACCATGCTGCACCACAGGTAGGGCAGATGTAACATGTGCAGAGAGTTAGATTTGGGTGGGGTATGTTCAAAACTGACATCTAAATTGCGGTGTAAAAATATAGCTGTCTAACGTTTGGTGGCTACATGCAGAAGCAGCCAGTATTTACCCTGCACAGAAACAATATAAATATAATTGCTCCCCTTGCGTGGCAATAATAAGATTTTACTTACCGATAAATCTATTTCTCGTAGTCCGTAGTGGATGCTGGGGACTCCGTCAGGACCATGGGGATTAGCGGCTCCGCAGGAGACAGGGCACAAAAATAAAGCTTTAGGATCAGGTGGTGTGCACTGGCTCCTCCCCCTATGACCCTCCTCCAAGCCTCAGTTAGGATACTGTGCCCGGACGAGCGTACACAATAAGGAAGGATTTTGAATCCCGGGTAAGACTCATACCAGCCACACCAATCACACCGTACAACTTGTGATCTGAACCCAGTTAACAGTATGACAACGTAGGAGCCTCTGAACAGACGGCTCACAACAATAACAACAACCCGATTTCTTTGTAACAATAACTATGTACAAGTATTGCAGACAATCCGCACTTGGGATGGGCGCCCAGCATCCACTACGGACTACGAGAAATAGATTTATCGGTAAGTAAAATCTTATTTTCTCTAACGTCCTAGTGGATGCTGGGGACTCCGTCAGGACCATGGGGATTATACCAAAGCTCCCAAACGGGCGGGAGAGTGCGGATGACTCTGCAGCACCGAATGAGAGAACTCCAGGTCCTCTTTAGCCAGGGTATCAAATTTGTAGAATTTTACAAACGTGTTCTCCCCCGACCACGTAGCTGCTCGGCAGAGTTGTAATGCCGAGACCCCTCGGGCAGCCGCCCAGGATGAGCCCACCTTCCTTGTGGAATGGGCCTTGACAGATTTAGGCTGTGGCAGGCCTGCCACAGAATGTGCAAGTTGAATTGTGCTACAAATCCAACGAGCAATCGTCTGCTTAGAAGCAGGAGCACCCAGCTTGTTGGGTGCATACAGTATAAATAGCGAGTCAGATTTTCTGACTCCAGCCGTCCTTGAAATATATATTTTCAATGCCCTGACAACGTCCAGCAACTTGGAATCCTCCAAATCGCTAGTAGCCGCAGGCACCACAATAGGCTGGTTCAGGTGAAACGCTGACACCACCTTAGGCAGAAAATGAGGACGCGTCCGCAGTTCTGCCCTGTCCGAATGGAAAATCAGATATGGGCTTTTATACGATAAAGCCGCCAATTCTGACACTCTCCTGGCTGAAGCCAGGGCCAGTAGCATGGTTACTTTCCATGTAAGATATTTCAAATCCGCCGATTTGAGTGGCTCAAACCAATGGGATTTGAGAAAATCCAAAACTACATTAAGGTCCCACGGAGCCACTGGGGGCACAACCGGGGGCTGTATATGTAGTACTCCTGTTACAAAAGTCTGGACTTCAGGAACTGAAGCCAATTCTTTCTGGAAGAAAATCGACAGGGCCGAAATTTGAACCTTAATGGACCCCAACTTGAGGCCCATAGACAATCCTGTTTGCAAGAAATGTAGGAATCGACCCAATTGAAATTCCTCCGTGGGGGCCTTCCTGGCCTCACACCACGCAACATATTTTCTCCAAATGCGGTGATAATGTTGTGCAGTCACCTCCTTCCTGGCTTTTACCAGTGTAGGAATGACCTCTTCCGGAATGCCTTTTTCCCTTAGAATTCGGCGTTCAACCGCCATGCCGTCAAACGCAGCCGCGGTAAGTCTTGGAATAGACACGGTCCCTGCTGAAGCAGGTCCCGTCTTAGAGGTAGAGGCCACGGATCTTCCGGGAGCATCTCCTGAAGTTCCGGGTACCAAGTTCTTCTTGGCCAATCCGGAGCCACGAGTATCGTTCTTACTCCCCTTTGCCGTATAATTCTCAGTACTTTTGGTATGAGAGGCAGAGGAGGAAACACATACACTGACTGGAACACCCACGGCGTTACCAGAGCGTCCACAGCTATTGCCTGAGGGTCTCTTGACCTGGCGCAATACCTGTCCAGTTTTTTGTTGAGGCGAGACGCCATCATGTCCACCTTTGGTTTTTCCCAACGGTTCACAATCATGTGGAAGACTTCTGGATGAAGTCCCCACTCTCCCGGGTGTAGATCGTGTCTGCTGAGGAAGTCTGCTTCCCAGTTGTCCACTCCCGGAATGAACACTGCTGACAGTGCTATCACATGATCTTCCGCCCAGCGAAGAATCCTTGCAGCTTCTGCCATTGCTCTCCTGCTTCTTGTGCCGCCCTGTCTGTTTACGTGGGCGACTGCCGTGATGTTGTCCGACTGGATCAACACCGGCTGACCCTGAAGCAGGGGTTTTGCCAGGCTTAGAGCATTGTAAATCGCTCTTAGCTCCAGTATATTTATGTGAAGAGACATCTCCAGGTTTGACCATACTCCCTGGAAGTTTCTTCCCTGTGTGACCGCTCCCCAGCCTCTCAGACTGGCATCCGTGGTCACCAGGACCCAGTCCTGTATGCCGAATCTGCGGCCCTCTAACAGATGAGCACTCTGCAACCACCACAGAAGAGACACCCTTGTCCGTGGCGACAAGGTTATCCGCTGATGCATCTGCAGATGCGATCCGGACCATTTGTCCAGCAGATCCCACTGAAAAGTTCGTGCGTGGAATCTGCCGAATGGAATCGCTTCGTAAGAAGCCACCATCTTTCCCAGGACTCTTGTGCATTGATGCACAGACACTTTCCCTGGTTTTAGGAGGTTCCTGACAAGTTCGGATAACTCCTTGGCTTTCTCCTCCGGAAGAAACACCTTTTTCTGAACCGTGTCCAGAATCATTCCCAGGAACAGCAGACGTGTCGTCGGGGTCAATTGAGATTTTGGAAAATTCAGAATCCACCCGTGCTGTTGCAGCACTATTTGGGTTAGTGCTACTACGTCCCCCAGCTGTTCCCTGGACCTTGCCCTTATCAGGAGATCGTCCAAGTAAGGGATAATTAATACGCCTTTTCTTCGTAGAAGAAACATCATTTCGGCCATTACCTTGGTAAAGACCCGAGGTGCCGTGGACAATCCAAACGGCAGCGTCTGAAACTGATAATGACAGTTTTGCACCACGAACCTGAGGTACCCTTGATGTGAAGGGCAAATTGGGACATGCAGGTAAGCATCCTTGATGTCCAGGGACACCATAAAGTCCCCTTCTTCCAGATTCGCTATCACTGCTCTGAGTGACTCCATCTTGAACTTGAATTTTTGTATGTACAGGTTCAAAGATTTCAGATTTAGATTAGGTCTTACCGAGCCGTCCGGCTTCGGTACCACAAATAGTGTGGAATAATACCCCTTTCCCTGTTGTAGGAGGGGTACCTTGACTATCACCTGCTGAGAATACAGCTTGTGAATGGCTTCCAATACCGTCGCCCTGTCTGAGGGAGACGTTGGCAGAGCAGACTTTAGGAACCGGCGAGGGGGAGACTTCTCGAATTCCAACCTGTAACCCTGAGATATTATCTGCAGGATCCAGGGGTCCACCTGTGAGTGAGCCCACTGTGCACTGAAATTCTTGAGTCAACCCCCCACCGCCCCTGAGTCCGCTTGTAAAGCCCCAACGTCATGCTGAGGGCTTTGCAGAAGCCGGGGGGGGGGGCTTCTGCTCCTGGGAAGAAGTTGCTTGGTGCACTCTCTTACCCTTTCCTTTGCCTCGGGGCAAATATGACTGTCCTTTCGCCCGCTTGTTCCTATAGGAACGAAAGGACTGCGGCTGAAAAGATGGTGTCTTTTTCTGTTGGGAGGGGACCTGAGGTAAAAAGGTGGATTTCCCGGCTGTTGCCGTGGCCACCAAATCCGATAGACCGACCCCAAATAATTCCTCCCCCTTATACGGCAATACTTCCATATGCCGTTTGGAATCCGCATCACCTGACCATTGTCGCGTCCATAAACTTCTTCTGGCAGATATGGACATCGCACTTACTCTCGATGCCAGAGTGCAAATATCCCTCTGTGCATCTCGCATATATAGAAATGCATCCTTTAAATGCTCTATAGTCAGTAAAATACTGTCCCTATCCAGGGTATCAATATTTTCAGTCAGGGAATCCGACCAAACCACCCCAGCACTGCACATCCATGCAGAGGCGATGGCTGGTCGCAGTATAACACCAGTATGAGTGTATATACTTTTCAGGGTAGTTTCCAGCCTCCTATCTGCTGGATCCTTGAGGGCGGCCGTTTCAGGAGACGGTAACGCCACTTGTTTTGATAAGCGTGTGAGCGCCTTATCCACCCTAGGGGGTGTTTCCCAGCGCGCCCTAACCTCTGGCGGGAAAGGATAGAATGCCAATAACTTCTTTGAAATTAGCAGTTTTCTATCGGGGTTAACCCACGCTTCATCACACACTTCATTCAATTCGTCTGATTCAGGAAAAACTACAGGTAGTTTTTTCAGACCCCACATAATACCCCTTTTTGTGGTACATGCAGTATCAGAGATATGTAAAGCCTCCTTCATTGCCGTGATCATATAACGTGTGGCCCTACTGGAAAATACGTTTGTTTCTTCACCGTCGACACTAGATTCGGTGTCCGTGTCTGGGTCTGTGTCGACCGACTGAGGTAAAGGGCGTTTTACAGCCCCTGACGGTGTCTGAGACGCCTGTACAGGTACTAACTGGTTTTCCGGCCGTCTCATGTCGTCAACTGATTTTTGTAATGTGCTGACATTATCACGTAATTCCATAAATAAAGCCATCCATTCCGGTGTCGACTCCCTAGGGGGTGACATCACCATTACCGGCAATTGCTCCGCCTCCACACCAACATCGTCCTCATACATGTCGACACACACGTACCGACACACAGCAGACACACAGGGAATGCTCTTATCGAAGACAGGATCCCACTAGCCCTTTGGGGAGACAGAGGGAGAGTTTGCCAGCACACACCCAAGCGCTATAAATATATAGGAACAACCCTATAGAAGTGTTGTCTCCCTTATAGCAGCTTAATATATATCAAAAACGCCAAAAAAAGTGCCCCCCCCCCCCCTCTCTTTTTTACCCTGTTTCTGTAGTGCAGTGCAGGGGAGAGTCCTGGGAGCCTTCCTCGCAGCGGAGCTGAGCGGGAAAATGGCGCTGTGTGCTGAGGAGATAGGCCCCGCCCCCTATTTCGGCGGGCTCTTCTCCGGAGTTTGTGAGACCTGGCAGGGGTTAAATACATCCATATAGCCTCAAGGGCTATATGTGATGTATTTTTTAGCCAGAACAAGGTATTCTCATTGCTGCCCAGGGCGCCCCCTGCAGCGCCCTGCACCCTCCGTGACCGCTGGTGTGAAGTGTGTGACAACAATGGCGCACAGCTGCAGTGCTGTGCGCTACCTCATGAAGACTGAAAAGTCTTCTGCCGCCGGTTTCTGGACCTCTTCGCTTTTCGGCATCTGTAAGGGGGTCGGCGGCGCGGCTCCGGGACCGGACTCCATGGCTGGGCCTGTGTTCGATCCCTCTGGAGCTAATGGTGTCCAGTAGCCTAAGAAGCCAATCCATCCTGCACGCAGGTGAGTTCACTTCTTCTCCCCTAAGTCCCTCGTTGCAGTGAGCCTGTTGCCAGCAGGACTCACTGAAAATAAAAAACCTAAAAACTTTTTCTAAGCAGCTCTTTAGGAGAGCCACCTAGATTGCACCCTGCTCGGACGGGCACAAAAACCTAACTGAGGCTTGGAGGAGGGTCATAGGGGGAGGAGCCAGTGCACACCACCTGATCCTAAAGCTTTATTTTTGTGCCCTATCTCCTGCGGAGCCGCTAATCCCCATGGTCCTGACGGAGTCCCCAGCATCCACTAGGACGTTAGAGAAATGGTTTGTTCCAGACGCAAAGTTACAGTACTTGCTTTTTTAGTTTTACTTACAAACCTGAATCAGGACCTTCAGTGTCTTAAGTGAAAAGATGTCCTCTGCGGGCTTATGTAATCCACTGCTGCGTCCAAAGACATAGCATCAGATCATCTGCATGAACATCAGACCCTCAAGGTCACTCAGGATGTCCTGCGAAATTACGCTGCCGGGTCCAGTGCAGCAGCCGCCAAGGACGCTGCCACTGGCTTCAGCATGCTTGGAAAACAGGGCCGACACGTTGCCCCCAAACATCAGCAGTGGGTCAATCATGCCGCAGCTTTTGGGACACCGCGACCGACATTGCGGGACCAGATCTGCTCATGCCCAGTGCGGCTCCTGTACATGTGTACATCTAGAAACATTGGAGATTAGTGGAAAACATCAAATACACGTAAGTCTCTGGGTCAGGCCCAAAGCAGGTACAGTATTTTTAACATATTACACCTAATACAAACATGTTTCCCTTATACCAGTAAGGAAAGTAGAGGGACACGGTATGAGCTGCCAGCCACTTTCACTGGCAGGACAAATCCATACAGGGGGAGATTTATCATACCTTCTAACATGTTGCCCTTGGCAACCAGTCAAATTCCAGCTATAATGTTATAGAATGTACTAAGTAAATGATAGCTAGAACCAGACTGGTTGCAATAGGTAACATCTCGACTTGTTCTCTTTAGAAGGTATGATACCTTTGTACGCAGTGACGATGATCACGCAACTGAGCGATTATCGGAAGACTGTGCATGCGCTGTGGTCGCACTGCGCACACGCCAAGGTACATGTGCAATGCCACTCCCAGTCAGTGGTGCAAGTAGAAAAAATGTCTTATGGGTACTGTGTGCGCGCGCCTTCGGCGCGCGCACAAAAATGGGTGTGGCCAAATGGCACATGGGGCGTGGCCAATGAAAATGGGGGCGTGATACACATATGGGGGAGGGGCAGATACACGTATGACCCCAATAGTGTCAGATACACATTGCCCCACAGTGCCAGATATACATTGCCCCACAGTGCCAGATACATATAACCCCACAGTGCCAGATATACATTGCCCCACAGTGCCAGATACATATAACCCCACAGTGCCAGATACACATTGCCCCACAGTGCCAGATACACAAATGTCCCCAGAGTGCCAGATACACATTGCCCCACAGTGCCAGATACACAAATGTCCCCAGAGTGCCAGATACACATTGCCCCACAGTGCCAGATACACATTGCCCCACAGTGCCAGATACACAAATGTCCCCAGAGTGCCAGATACACATTGCCCCACAGTGCCAGATACACAAATGTCCCCAGAGTGCCAGATACACATTGCCCCACAGTGCCAGATACACATTGCCCCACAGTGCCAGATACACAAATGTCCCCAGAGTGCCAGATACACATTGCCCCACAGTGCCAGATACAGAAATGCCCCCAGAGTGCCGTACATTGCCCCACAGTGCCAGATACACATTGCCCCACAGTGCCAGATACACAAATGTCCCCAGAGTGCCAGATACACATTGCCCCACAGTGCCAGATACACATTGCCCCACAGTGCCAGATACACAAATGTCCCCAGAGTGCCAGATACACATTGCCCCACAGTGCCAGATACAGAAATGCCCCCAGAGTGCCGTACATTGCCTCACAGTGTCAGATACACATTGCCCCACAGTGCTAGATACACAAATGCCCCCACTGTGTCAGATATACATTGCCCCCCGTGCCAGATACAGAAATGCCCCTACAGTGCCAGATATGCCCCCAGTGCCAGGTATACATGCCCCCCTGTGCCAGATATCCCCCAGTGCCAGGTATATATTTACCCCCCTGTGCCAGATATGCCCAGTGTGCCAGATATCCCCCAGTGCCAGGTATATATGCCCCCCTGTGCCAGATATGCCCCCAGTGCCAGATATGCCCCAGTGCCAGGTATACATGCCCCCCTGTGCCAGGTATATATGCCCCCCTGTGCCAGATATCCCCCAGTGCCAGGTATATATACCCCCCCTGTGCCAGATATGCCCCCAGTGCCAGATATCCCCCAGTGCCAGATATACATGCCCCCCTGTGCCAGATATCCCCCAGTGCCAGGTATATATGCCCCCCTGTGCCAGATATGCCCCCAGTGCCAGATATCCCCCAGTGCCAGGTATACATGCCCCCCTGTGCCAGATATCCCCCAGTGCCAGGTATATATGCCCCCCTGTGCCAGATATGCCCCCAGTGCCAGATATCCCCCAGTGCCAGGTATATATGCCCCCCTGTGCCAGATATGCCCCCAGTGCCAGATATCCCCCAGTGCCAGGTATAACATGCCCCCCAGTGCCAGATATCCCCCAGTGCCAGGTATACATGCCCCCCTGTGCCAGATATCCCCCAGTGCCAGGTATAACATGCCCCCCTGTGCCAGATATCCCCCAGTGCCAGGTATATATGCCCCCCTGTGCCAGATATGCCCCCAGTGCCAGGTATACATGCCCCCCCCAGTGCCAGGTCTAACATGCCCCCCCACCAGTGCCAGGTAAACATGCCCCCCTCCCCTACTCACCGCTGCCGTCGCCGTCCTGTCTGTCATGTGAGGGAAGGAGAGCGCAGCCTGGCCTCTCGTTCCCCTCAGTCTCCGGCGGGTGTCTCAGTTTAATTCAGCGCCGATCCGTGAGCCAATCAGAGCTCGCGGGTGCGAGCTCTGATTGGCTCACGGATCGGCACTGAAGTAAACTGAAACACCCACCGGAGACTGAGGGGAAGGAGAGGCGCAGGCTGCGCTCTCCTTCCCTCACATCAGCGGCGGTGCGGCGGGGACGGCGGGTGCGGCGTGGAGCAGGGGAGGGAGGGAAGGAAGAGGAGCGGCGGCCCGTCTGTGTGGGTACGGCGTACCCACGGCTAAATTCTTACGGGTACGCCGTACCCACCCGTACCCGCCCACTTGCACCACTGCTCCCAGTGAGGATTTCATTGCAGAGCGATTAAAAGGAAGGGACCGTTTGGGAGAGGTAACGAGAAGAGGTGGCAAAAACACAGTCGTGTCACAGGCGTTTTTTGTGGCCTGTTTCTGCCTTCAGCTACGATCAGTGTCGGACTGGGGCATGTAGGGCCCACCGGGGGTATGCAGTGGTACGGGCCCATGTTTAGAGGTGTGGCCAGTCTGTAGAGGGGGTGTGGCCTGCTACCTCATTGGTTTGACTAACCATTAGATAGTGCAACATCTGGGCGCCTTCATAAATATATACTGTAAATTCAGCTGCTGCATGCATGATAATGTACCAGATTAATAACAGCAATGCACTGTAGAAAATACACCATAGTGCAGTATAAGGTAACATATGTATAATGTATAATTCAAATGCACAGTCTGGAACCTGATCCTTAGAGCAGGAGGTGGGCCCCCAGGCAGTGGGGCCCACCGGTGGTTTCCCCTGTACCCCTGTTGGCCAGTCTAAGCCTGGCTACTATCATGTACATAAAAAAACATGGCGTCCGCGTCGCTAGTGCTGCAGCCAGTAGCGATGTTAAGCAAGCCCATAGGCTGAAAATAAATTGCAGCTGCGTAGGCTTTGGCGTTCAAATCGGAATCAGGCCCTGTTCCTATATTTATTCTGTGGGATGAACAGATTATGTATTATGTTGGATATAAGGAAGACAGTCTTACATAGATGAGAGACAGAGGCTTGCTTTGATGAGAGACCGCCACACCCAGTATACTTTCTAGCTGAGACACAGTCACGTGGATGGCTGCGGCGCTAGTGTAGCCCCGAATCAGTGGATCCGAGAGGTAGGTGACTATAAAGCCAAACTGCACCAGCCCCAACAAGATCTGCAAAGAGAGACACAGGTGACTCTCACACAAATGTGAGGGGATTGTAACACTTGGGGGTAAAATTACTAAAACCTTCTACGATGGAAAAATGAAGGTCCTGCCGATTGCAACCAATCAGAAGCAAGCTTTCATCTAAGAAAATGATAACTACAATCTGATTGGTTGATATGGACAATGGTGGTCATTCCGAGTTGTTCGCTCGCTAGCTGCTTTTAGCAGCTTTGCACACGCTAAGCCGCCGCCTACTGGGAGTGAATCTTAGCATAGTAAAATTGCGAACGATAGATTAGCACAATTGCGAATAGACACTTCTTAGCAGTTTCTGAGTAGCTCCAGACTTACTCGGCATCTGCGATCAGTTCAGTCAGTTTCGTTCCAGGTTTGACGTCACAAACACACCCAGCGTTCGGCCAGACACTCCTCCGTTTCTTCAGACACTCCCGCGTTTTTCCCAGAAGCGGCAGCGTTTTTTCACACACTCCCATAAAACGGCCAGTTTCCGCCCAGAAACACCCACTTCCTGTCAATCACATTACGATCACCAGAACGAAGAAAAAAACCTCGTAATGCCGTGAGTAAAATACCTAACTGCATAGCAAATTTACTTGGCGCAGTCGCACTGCGGACATTGCGCATGCGCATTAGCGACTAATCACTCCGTTGTGAAAAAAAAATAACGAGCGATCAACTCGGAATGACCACCAATAATTGCACTTTTCCTTTTTAGAAGTTTTAGTAAATATACCCCATGCTTGGGATTTGCCAAAAAGTGTTTAAATAAATCTATTGCAAATGTATTTGGAAAACAAAAGTTCTGTAACTGGCAGTCTGTGGACACACCGCTTACCTGAAAGATGCCGACCAATAGCATTAAGGCTGCGGCCACCTCAACTCTGGCAGCATCCCTAGCCTCAGTGTCAATCATGGATTCATTTCCTGGGATCATAAAATTCTCTGAAGGGGCCAACGACTCAGTCACACTCCCGACCATCACCGAGATAACAGCGAAGGTGCCTGTAGAGGTGGTTATTTAACAGAAACAGGTCTCAGGAGGGCAGGGACGGTTTGTTACATTCCAGCGTACGCACTCCAGCAATATCCAAATGCGGATACATTTGCAAATAAGTGGCAGATCCTGATAAGAAGCAATGGCGATATTCATGCCAGCGGTTGAGGCTTTTCATCTGTGCATGCATCTTAGTCGCTAAAAAGTAGCACAGCACGTGCGGACCCACGGAGCGTTCTTTAGTTGATATAGATGCATGGGCTCAGAAATGTACTGGCGTTACTGGATGGTGACTGGGATGTGGCTATTCAGACGCACAGAGGTTTTCACACCCTTTTAACATTATTTTAGTCTCACTTGAACGTATTAAAGGGCTTTTGGAGCAATTTTTCACGAAAAACCCTTTAATTCTCATTTTTTTTTAGTAACCACATCGCATTTCCCATACTTCTAATGGGAAATGTAATATGGCCGAATTTCCCAAAATGTTTTTGTCAAAAAACACCGCAGTGAGCCCTGTGATAATTATGCAGACTTAAGCTAACTGGCACATGGCCACGTCCCATTTTTGTGCGCCCGCCTTCAGTATGACGTTTGTAGGAACATGACCATGTGTCACACCTCCATTTTTATTCACACTAGAGGCGACAAACACTGAAACAATCCAGATTTACATAAAATACACTGAAACAATCCAGCCTCCCCCCTTCACTCGGTGCCTCTCAGCATCCCACCTGTGTCTTTCAGCCTGCTCCCTTCCCTCTGCCTCTCAGCCACCCCCCCTTCATTCTGTGCATCTCCGCCTGCCCCCCTTCACTCTGTGCCTTTCAGTCTACACCCTTCACTCTGTGCCTCTCAGCCTCCCCCCTTCATTCTGTGCCTCTCAGCCTTCCCCCGCTTCATTCTGTGCCTTTCAGTCTGCCCCCCCCTTCATTCTGTGCCTCTCAGACTGCCCCCCTCTTCATTCTGTGTCTCTCAACCTCCCCCCTTCACTCTGTGCCTCTCAGCCTAACCCCTTCACTCTGTGCCTCTCAGCCTGCCCCCCTTCACTCTGTGCCTCTCAGCCTGCCCCCTTCACTCTGTGCCTCTCAGCCTGCACCCTTCACTCTGTGCCTCTCAGCCTGCCCCCCTTCACTCTGTGCCTCTCAGCCTGCCCCCCTTCACTCTGTGCTTCGCAGCCTGCCCCCCTTCACTCTGTGCCGCTCAGCCTCCCACCTTTCACTCTGTGCCTCTCAGCCCGCTCCCCATTCACTCTGTGCCTCTCAGCATGCTACCCATTCACTTTGTGCCTCTCTGCCTGTCCCCTTCACTCTGCCTCTCAGCCTGCCCCCTTCATTCTGTGCCTCTTAGCCTGCCTCCCTTCACTATGTACCTCACTCCTTCACTCTATGCCACTCAGCCTCCCACCTTTCACTCTGTGCCTCTCAGCCCGCTCCCCATTAACTCTGTGCCTCTCAGCCCGCTCCCCATTCACTCTGTGCCTCTCAGCCCACTCCCCATTCACTTTGTGCCTCTCAGCCCACTCCCCATTCACTCTGTGCCTCACTCCTTCACTCTGCCACTCAGCCTCCGACCTTTCACTCTGTGCCTCTCAGTCCGCTCCCTATTCACTCTGTGCCTCTCAGCCCGCTCCCCATTCACTCGGTGCCTCTCAGCCCGCTCCCCATTCACTCGGTGCCTCACTCCTTCACTCTGTGCCACTCAGCCTCCGACCTTTCACTCTGTGCCTCTCAGTCCGCTCCCTATTCACTCTGTGCCTCTCAGCCCGCTCCCCATTCACTCTGTGCCTCTCAGCGCACTCCCCATTCACTCTGTGCCTCTCAGCCTGCTCCCCATTCACTCTGTGCCTCTCAGCCTGCTCCCCATTCACTCTGTGCAGCTCAGCTTGCTCCCCATTCACTCTGTGCAGCTCAGCTTGCTCCCCATTCACTCTGTGCAGCTCAGCTTGCTCCCCATTCACTCGGTGCCTCTCAGCCCACTTCCCATTCACTCGGTGCCTCTCAGCCCGCTCCCCATTCACTCGGTGCCTCTCAGCCCGAATCCCATTCACTCAGTGCCTCTCAGCCCGCTCCCCTTCACTCTGTGCCTCTCAGCCTGCCCCCTTCAGTCTGTGCCTCTCAGCCTGCCCCCTTCAGTCTGTGCCTCTCAGCCTGCCCCCTTCAGTCTGTGCCTCTCAGCCTGCCCCCCTTCACTCTGTGCCTCACTCCTTTACTCTGTGCCTCTCAGTCCGCTCCCTATTCACTCTGTGCCTCACAGCCTGCTCCCCATTCACTCTGTGCCTCTCAGCCCGCCCCCCATTCACTCTGTGCCTCTCAGCCCGATTCCCGTTCACTCAGTGCCTCTCAGCCTGCCCCCTTCAATTTGTGCCTCTCAGCCTGCTCCCCTTCACTCTGCGCCTCACTCCTTTACTCTGTGCCGGTCAGCCTCCGACCTTTCACTCTCTGCCTCTCAGTCTGCTCCCTATTCACTCTGTGCCTCACAGCCCGCTCCCCATTCACTCTGTGCCTCTCAGCCCGCTCCCCATTCACACTGTGCCTCTCAGCCCGCTCCCCATTCACTCGGTGCCTCTCAGCCCGCTCCCCATTCACTCAGTGCCTCTCAGCCCGAATCCCATTCACTCAGTGCCTCTCAGCCCGCTCCCCCTTCACTCTGTGCCTCTCAGCCTGCCCCCTTCAGTCTGTGCCTCTCAGCCTGCCCCGTTCAATCTGTGCCTCTCAGCCTGCCCCCCTTCACTCTGTGCCTCACTCCTTTACTCTGTGCCTCTCAGTCCGCTCCCTATTCACTCTGTGCCTCTCAGCCCGCCCCCCCATTCACTCTGTGCCTCTCAGCCCGATTCCCGTTCACTCAGTGCCTCTCAGCCTGCCCCCTTCACTCTGTGCCTCTCAGCCTGCCCCCTTCAGTCTGTGCCTCTCAGCCTGCCCCGTTCAATCTGTGCCTCTCAGCCTGCCCCCCTTCACTCTGTGCCTCACTCCTTTACTCTGTGCCTCTCAGTCCGCTCCCTATTCACTCTGTGCCTCTCAGCCCGCCCCCCCATTCACTCTGTGCCTCTCAGCCCGATTCCCGTTCACTCAGTGCCTCTCAGCCTGCCCCCTTCAATCTGTGCCTCTCAGCCTGCCACCCTTCACTCTGTGCCTCTCAGCCTGCTCCCCTTCACTCTGCGCCTCACTCCTTTACTCTGTGCCGGTCAGCCTCCGACCTTTCACTCTCTGCCTCTCAGTCTGCTCCCTATTCACTCTGTGCCTCACAGCCCGCTCCCCATTCACTCTGTGCCTCTCAGCCCGCTCCCCATTCACTCTGTGCCTCTCAGCCCGCTCCCCATTCACTCTGTGCCTCTCAGCTTGCTCCCCATTCACTCTGTGCCTCTCAGCCCTCTCCCCATTCACTCTGTGCCTCTCAGCCCACTCCCCATTCACTCTGTGCCTCTCAGCCCACTCCCCATTCACTCTGTGCCTCTCAGCCCACTCCCCATTCACTCTGTGCCTCACTCTTTCACTCTGTGCCACTCAGCCTCTGACCTTTCACTCTGTGCCTCTCAGTCCGCTCCCTATTCACTCTGTGCCTCTCAGCCCGCTCCCCATTCACTCTGTGCCTCTCAGCCCGCTCCCCATTCACTCTGTGCCTCTCAGCTTGCTCCCCATTCACTCTGTGCCTCTCAGCCCTCTCCCCATTCACTCTGTGCCTCTCAGCCCACTCCCCATTCACTCTGTGCCTCTCAGCCCACTCCCCATTCACTCTGTGCCTCTCAGCCCACTCCCCATTCACTCTGTGCCTCTCAGCCCACTCCCCATTCACTCTGTGCCTCACTCTTTCACTCTGTGCCACTCAGCCTCTGACCTTTCACTCTGTGCCTCTCAGTCCGCTCCCTATTCACTCTGTGCCTCTCAGCCCGCTCCCCATTCACTCTGTGCCTCTCAGCCCGCTCCCCATTCACTCTGTGCCTCTCAGCCCGCTCCCCATTCACTCTGTGCCTCTCAGCCCGCTCCCCATTCACTGGGTGCCTCTCAGCCCGCTCCCCATTCACTGGGTGCCTCTCAGCCCGCTCCCCATTCACTCTGTGCCTCTCAGCCGGCCCCCTTCACTCTGTGCCTCTCAGCCTGCCCCCTTCACTCTGTGCCTCTCAGCCTGCCCCCTTCACTCTGTGCCTCTCAGCCTGCCCCCTTCACTCTGTGCCTCTCAGCCTGCCCCCTTCACTCTGTGCCTCTCAGCCTGCCCCCTTCACTCTGCGCCTCACTCCTTCACTCTGTGCCTCTCAGCCCGCTCCCCATTCACTCTGTGCCTCTCAGCCCGCTCCCCCTTCACTCTGTGCCTCTCAGCCCACTCCCCATTCTCTCTGTGCCTCTCAGCCCACTCCCCATTCTCTCTGTGCCTCTCAGCCCACTCCCCATTCTCTCTGTGCCTCTCAGCCCGCTCCCCATTCACTCTATGCCTCTCAGCCCACTCCCCCTTCACTCTGTGCCTCTCAGCCCGCTCCCTATTCACTCTGTGCCTCTCAGCCTGCTCCCCATTCACTCGGTGCCGCTCATCCCGCAATGTGTATATGGGGCTAACTGCCACAATGTGTGTGTGGGGCTACCTGGTGTAATGTGTACGTACACCTCTGAGCCTGCTCACCCTTCACGCTGTGCCTCTCAGCCTCCCCCTTCATTCTGCCTCTCAGCCTGCTCCCCCACCTCTCTTCACAGTGTGTCTCTCAGCATCCTCCCCCTCTATCTCTCCCTTTTCCCCCTCCGGTCAGTGCTAGCGGCCCTCACTTGTGTGTATGACAGGGAGCCGGCGGACAGCGAGGCCAGACAGGCGCTGTTTTGTGACACTGGCGTCAAACAGGGCAGGGAGCACGGCATTGATGTAGTGCCGGCTTCGCGCTTCCGGCAGCTCTGAAATGTGGGCCGTTGTTTAAACTGTGCAGAGTTTCAGGAGCGGCGGGAGCTGCATCAGTGTGACAAAAGAGCCGCATGAAGCTCGAGAGCCGCGAGTTGGCCACCGCTGCCCTATGCAGAGAAAGCTGTGCGGGGACTGGGCCAGTGTGATCAGCTGTGTGTGTCTGACGATCACTGTACAGAAATTATTTAAAAAAGTTTAAGTATACTTCTATTCCCCAGTGATCGGTGCTCTCCTCCGCCTCTGGTCATGTGATCCTGATCATCTGACACTGTAAACCAGCATTTGCAGCAGTTTGCAGCGTCAGATGAACGGGTCACAGTACAGAGACGGAGATCACATGACCAGAGCCGGAGGAGCATACCGGAGGAGATGGTGTGGCTGAGAGATGCAGGCGGGAGATGAGGGTGTGGCTGAGAAACACAGGAAGGAGATGGTGTGGCTGAAAGACGCAGGGGGCAGGAGGTGACACGAGTCTGGTTGAACCTCTGTTGCATGATGATGATCTTGGTTATATTCCTACACAAACAGGCATCTTCTGGACCATGTAATTTCCTACATGAATAGTGATTACCGAACAAAGACGCTGTCTGCCCAGGGAGGATACTGTACATTTCTCTAACGTCCTAGTGGATGCTGGGGACTCCGAAAGGACCATGGGGAATAGCGGCTCCGCAGGAGACTGGGCACAAAGTAAAAGCTTTAGGACTAGCTGGTGTGCACTGGCTCCTCCCCCTATGACCCTCCTCCAAGCCTCAGTTAAGATTTTGTGCCCGAACGAGAAGGGTGCAATCTAGGTGGCTCTCCTGAGCTGCTTAGAGTAAAAGTTTAAATAGGTTTTTTATTTTCAGTGAGACCTGCTGGCAACAGGCTCACTGCATCGAGGGACTAAGGGGAGAAGAAGCGAACTCACCTGCGTGCAGAGTGGATTGGGCTTCTTAGGCTACTGGACATTAGCTCCAGAGGGACGATCACAGGCCCAGCCATGGATGGGTCCCGGAGCCGCGCCGCCGGCCCCCTTACAGATGCTGAAGCAAGAAGAGGTCCATAAATCGGCGGCAGAAGACTTTCCTGTCTTCATAAGGTAGCGCACAGCACTGCAGCTGTGCGCCATTGCTCTCAGCACACTTCACACTTCGGTCACTGAGGGTGCAGGGCGCTGGGGGGGGGGCGCCCTGGGAAGCAATGAATTTACCTTATTTGGCAAAAAATACATCACATATAGCTCCTGGGCTATATGGATGTATTTAACCCCTGCCAGTTTTCCAGAAAAAAGCGGGAGAAGAGCCCGCCGTGAAGGGGGCGGGGCCTATCTCCTCAGCACACAGCGCCATTTTTCCCACACAGCTCCGCTGGTAGGAAGGCTCCCAGAATCTCCCCTGCATCCTGCAACTACAGAAACAGGGTAAAAAAGAGAGGGGGGCACTTATTTGGCAAAATAACAGATATAAGCAGCTATAAGGGATAGACACTTATTGTAAGGTTGTCCCTATACATATATAGCGCTCTGGTGTGTGCTGGCAAACTCTCCCTCTGTCTCCCCAAGGGGCTAAGTGGGTCCTGTCCTCTATCAGAGCATTCCCTGTGTGTGTGCTGGGTGTCGGTACGTGTGTGTCGACATGTATGAGGAGGAAAATGATGTGGAGGCGGAGCAATTGCCTATAATGGTGATGTCACCCCCTAGGGAATCGACACCTGAATGGATGGCCGTAATTAAGGAATTACGTGACAGTGTCGGCACGTTACAGAAAACTGTTGACGACATGAGACAGCCGGCAGCTCAGTTAGTGCCTGTCCAGGCGTCTCAAACACCGTCAGGGGCTATTAAACGCCCGTTACCTCAGTGGGTCGACACGGACCCAGACACAGACACTGACTCCAGTGTCGACGGTGAAGAAACAAACGTATTTTCCAGTAGGGCCACACGTTACATGATCACGGCAATGAAGGAGGTTTTGCACATCTCTGATACTGCAAGTACCACAAAAAGGGGTATTATGTGGGGTGTGAAAAAACTACCCGTAGTTTTTCCTGAATCAGATGAATTGAATGAAGTGTGTGATGAAGCGTGGGTTACCCCCGACAAAAAACTGCTAATTTCTAAAAAATTATTGGCACTATATCCCTTCCCACCAGAGGTTAGGGCTCGTTGGGAAACACCCCCTAGGGTGGATAAGGCGCTCACACGCTTATCAAAACAAGTGGCGTTACAGTCTCCAGAAACGGCCGCCCTTAAGGAGCCAGCAGATAGGAGGCTGGAAAATATCCTTAAAAGTATATACACTCATACTGGTGTTATACTGCGACCAGCAATCGCCTCAGCCTGGATGTGCAGTGCTGGGGTGGCTTGGTCGGATTCCCTGACTGAAAATATTGATACCCTGGACAGGGACAATATATTATTGACTATAGAGCATTTAAAGGATGCATTCCTATATATGCGAGATGCACAGAGAGACATTTGCACTCTGGCATCAAGAGTAAGTGCGATGTCCATTTCTGCCAGAAGAGGATTATGGACGCGACAGTGGTCAGGGGATGCGGATTCCAAACGGCATATGGAAGTATTGCCGTATAAAGGGGAGGAGTTATTGGGGGGCGGTCTATCGGACCTGGTGGCCACGGCAACGGCTGGGAAATCCACCTTTTTACCCCAAGTCACCTCGCAGCAGAAAAAGATACCGTCTTTTCAGGCTCAGTCCTTTCGTCCCCATAAGGGCAAGCAGGCAAAAGGCCACTCATATCTGCCCCGGGGCAGAGGAAGGGGAAAAAGACTGCAACAGACAGCTTCTTCCCACGAACAGAAGCCCTCCCCCGCTTCTGCCAAGTCCTCAGCATGACGCTGGGGCCTTACAAGCGGACTCAGGCACGGTGGGGGCCCGTCTCAAGAATTTCAGCGCGCAGTGGGCTCACTCGCAAGTGGACCCCTGGATCCTGCAGGTAGTATCTCAGGGGTACAAATTGGAATTCGAGACGTCTCCCCCTCGCCGGTTCCTGAAGTCTGCTTTACCAACGTCTACCCCCGACAGGGAGGCGGTATTGGAAGCCATTCACAAGCTGTATTCCCAGCAAGTGATAATCAAGGTACCCCTCCTACAACAGGGAAAGGGGTATTACTCCACGCTGTTTGTGGTACCGAAGCCGGACGGCTCGGTGAGACCCATTTTAAATCTGAAAGCCTTGAACACTTACATAAAAAGGTTCAAGTTCAAGATGGAGTCACTCAGAGCAGTGATAGCGAACCTGGAAGAAGGGGACTACATGGTGTCTCTGGACATCAAGGATGCTTACCTCCATGTCCCAATTTGCCCTTCTCACCAAGGGTACCTCAGGTTTGTGGTACAGAACTGTCACTATCAGTTTCAGACGCTGCCGTTTGGATTGTCCACGGCACCCCGGGTCTTTACCAAGGTAATGGCCGAAATGATGATTCTTCTTCGAAGAAAAGGCGTCTTAATTATCCCTTACTTGGACGATCTCCTGATAAGGGCACGGTCCAGAGAACAGTTAGAGGTCGGAGTAGCACTATCTCAAATAGTACTACGACAGCACGGATGGATTCTAAATATTCCAAAATCGCAGCTGATTCCGACGACACGTCTGCTGTTCCTAGGGATGATTCTGGACACAGTACAGAAAAAGGTGTTTCTCCCGGAAGAGAAAGCCAGGGAGTTATCCGACCTAGTCAGGAAACTCCTAAGACCAGGCCAGGTGTCAGTGCATCAGTGCACAAGGGTCCTGGGAAAGATGGTGGCTTCTTACGAAGCGATTCCATTCGGCAGATTCCACGCAAGAACTTTTCAGTTGGATCTGCTAGACAAATGGTCCGGATCGCATCTTCAAATGCATCAGCGGATAACCCTGTCTCCAAGGACAAGGGTGTCTCTCCTGTGGTGGTTACAGAGTGCTCATCTCCTAGAGGGCCGCAGATTCGGCATTCAGGATTGGGTCCTGGTGACCACGGATGCCAGCCTGAGAGGCTGGGGAGCAGTCACACAGGGAAAAAATTTCCAGGGCTTGTGGTCAAGCATGGAAACGTCACTTCACATAAATATCCTGGAACTAAGGGCCATTTACAATGCCCTAAGTCAGGCAAGGCCTCTGCTTCAGGGTCAGCCAGTATTGATCCAGTCGGACAACATCACGGCAGTCGCCCACGTAAACAGACAGGGCGGCACAAGAAGCAGGAGGGCAATGACGGAAGTGGCAAGGATTCTTCGCTGGGCGGAAAATCATGTGATAGCACTGTCAGCAGTGTTCATTCCGGGAGTGGACAACTGGGAAGCAGACTTCCTCAGCAGACACGATCTTCACCCGGGGGAGTGGGGACTTCACCCAGAAGTCTTCCACATGTTTGTAAACCGTTGGGAAAAACCAAAAGGTGGACATGATGGCGTCTCGCCTCAACAAAAAACTGGACAGATATTGCTCCAGGTCAAGGGACCCTCAGGCAATAGCTGTGGACGCTCTGGTAACACCGTGGGTGTACCGGTCAGTGTATGTGTTCCCTCCTCTTCCTCTCATACCAAAAGTACTGAGAATCATAAGAAGGAGAGGAGTAAAGACTATACTCGTGGCTCCGGATTGGCCAAGAAGGACTTGGTACCCGGAAATTCAAGAGATGCTCACGGAAGACCCGTGGCCTCTACCTCTAAGACAGGACCTGCTCCAGCAGGGACCATGTCTGTTCCAAGACTTACCGCGGCTGCGTTTGACGGCATGGCGGTTGAACGCCGGATCCTGAAGGAAAAAGGCATTCCGGATGAAGTCATCCCTACCCTGATCAAAGCCAGGAAGGATGTAACCGTACAACATTATCACCGTATTTGGCGTAAATATGTTGCATGGTGCGAGGCCAGGAAGGCCCCTACGGAGGAATTTCAACTGGGTCGATTCCTGCATTTCCTGCAAACAGGACTGTCTATGGGCCTCAAATTAGGGTCCATTAAGGTTCAAATTTCGGCCCTGTCGATATTCTTCCAAAAAGAACTAGCTTCTGTTCCTGAAGTTCAGACGTTTGTCAAGGGAGTACTGCATATACAGCCTCCTTTTGTGCCTCCAGTGGCACCTTGGGATCTCAATGTAGTGTTGGGATTCCTAAAATCACATTGGTTTGAACCACTCACCACTGTGGACTTGAAATATCTCACATGGAAAGTGGTAATGCTGTTAGCCCTGGCTTCAGCCAGGCGTGTATCAGAATTGGCGGCTTTATCCTATAAAAGCCCTTACCTAATTTTTCATACGGACAGGGCAGAATTGAGGACTCGTCCTCAATTTCTCCCTAAGGTGGTTTCAGCATTTCACTTAAACCAACCTATTGTGGTGCCTGCGGCTACTAGGGACTTGGAGGATTCCAAGTTGCTGGACGTAGTCAGGGCCCTGAAAATATATGTTTCCAGGACGGCTGGAGTCAGAAAATCTGACTCGCTGTTTATCCTGTATGCACCCAACAAGCTGGGTGCTCCAGCTTCTAAGCAGACGATTGCTCGTTGGATTTGTAGTACAATTCAGCTTGCACATTCTGTGGCAGGCCTGCCACAGCCAAAATCTGTAAAAGCCCATTCCACACGGAAAGTGGGCTCATCTTGGGCGGCTGCCCGAGGGGTCTCGGCTTTACAACTTTGCCGAGCAGCTACTTGGTCAGGGGCAAACACGTTTGCTAAATTCTACAAATTTGATACCCTGGCTGAGGAGGACCTGGAGTTCTCTCATTCGGTGCTGCAGAGTCATCCGCACTCTCCCGCCCGTTTGGGAGCTTTGGTATAATCCCCATGGTCCTGACGGAGTCCCCAGCATCCACTTAGGACGTCAGAGAAAATAAGAATTTACTTACCGATAATTCTATTTCTCATAGTCCGTAGTGGATGCTGGGCGCCCATCCCAAGTGCGGATTGTCTGCATTACTTGTACATAGTTATTGTTACAAAAATCGGGTTATTGTTGTTGTGAGCCATCTTTTCTAGAGGCTCCTCTGTTATCATGCTGTTAACTGGGTTCAGATCACAAGTTGTACGGTGTGATTGGTGTGGCTGGTATGAGTCTTACCCGGGATTCAAAATCCTTCCTTATTGTGTACGCTCGTCCGGGCACAGTATCCTAACTGAGGCTTGGAGGAGGGTCATAGGGGGAGGAGCCAGTGCACACCAGCTAGTCCTAAAGCTTTTACTTTGTGCCCAGTCTCCTGCGGAGCCGCTATTCCCCATGGTCCTTTCGGAGTCCCCAGCATCCACTACGGACTATGAGAAATAGAATTATCGGTAAGTAAATTCTTATTTTCTTCAGAGGTTCCTCATTTTGAGAAACCCCCATGTAGGTAAGATGCATATGGAATGGAAAGGAATGCGCCAAAGTGGCGTGTCATATTGACATGCCCCCGTTTGCAGTGGCGTGCCACGCCCCTTGTGGTATGTGATTTATATTGTACTGAGTGCCAATAGGTGGTGCTAGACACGCCCAATAGGAGGTGCTAGACAAGCCCAGTAGGCGGTGCTAAACACACCCCTCAGACGGTGCACCCCCTAATAAAATGATCTGTGCACGCCTATGTCTGGAATCTATTAGCGATCAGAATATTACCCCTACAAAGTACAACCGTTTATACCATGCAGCTTGTGTGACAAGAGCGCAATTGCAGCACCAGCCTATCAGCTTGATCTATCTGGAATCTATAATTAAAAAACAACAACAATATTTTGACTAAAGTTCATATAGTTTAACATTTCTTATGTCAGCTATAGTGCCCCCTTTGCATGACTGCTGATAAGAAATAAGATATTTGTAGGGGATCCTTTATCCGGAAATGCTTTCTTCAGGAACGAGAAATACATAATTTCTTTCATACACCCACATACACGATGACCGTGTGCTTCTCCCATCACCGTGAGGAGCACTGCTAAATAATTGGATAAGGATAGAAATATGGCTATACAAACATATTTCTGGCAGAATAAGGCATTGTGCACCAAATTCCATAAATATATAAATCCCTTCAATAGTGATTCAATTTACCTGCGGAGATGTGCCGTGACGTGCCGAATATTGTGTATAGGATCACAGGATAAAACGATGAGTACAGACCAAACACTGGGGGGACACCAGCCAGAAGAGCGTATGCCAAACCTACAAAACATCGAGAGAGAATTTTTATGTTACAATTTCACACTGGGATCAATTATCCATTAGGTTCCAAAGGGTAAAAACAAGGTTGAATTTTTTTTATTTATTTTTTTGGATGCAGGCCTTTGAGTGGTGGAGCTAAATTCTAATCCTGTTTAATTGATCTCACAACAAGATAAGGCTATTAATATTTTGTAATCTCATTCTGCTATCAAGACGTCCATTAGCCTCGTGATAAGAACAATGGTTATGGAAGGCAGCACGGACGGTATAATGGTTCGCATTACTGCCTCACAGCACTGGGGTTATGGGTTCAATCCCATCATGGCCTCAACTGTGTGGAGTTTGTATATTCTCCCTGTGCTTCCGTGGGTTTCCTTCAGGTACTCCGGTTTCCTCCCACCGTCCAAAAATATACTGGTAGGTTAATTGGCTCCTGACAAAAATCAACCCTACTTGCCTACATTAGAATACTCCTCTTGCACTACCGCATCATAAGGCCCCTCCCCATCACGATAAATGCTGCAAATGGCTGGTCCTCGAGGGAAAGGGCGGGGCTAAAATGACCACAACTGGCATCCTTTTAGCACCGCCCCCTCCATATGGACAGCGATTTCAGCATTATCTCCTTATTCTACCCGCTTCACTTGGAAGTGGGCAGGATGCTAGAGGAATACCCGCCCTTCCGGGGTTGTGGAGGACTACACGAAAGAGCGAGAGTCTCCCGCAACTTCTGGAAGAGTAGGTGAGTATGAGCGTAACCCTTGTGTGTAAGTGTTTCCGCGTACATCGGCAGACTAGATAGGCCAAGTGGCTCTTATACGCCATGAAATTCTATGTTTCTATGGAGATAGTCTCTACTGATTCATTTTAGTTTGGAGGATGAGTTGAGTACAGGAGGGTATACTAGGCCTTATTCAGAGATGAGTTGGACGCTGCAGCTGCCTCTTTGTACGCAACAACTGTGCAAAAATATGCCAATGTAATGTTAGGCTACCAGAAGACAACCCGGATTGGTGAATTGCAGAGTACAATGGGGTTGATTACGTAAGGGGCACGACTACTCTGTGGGCATTACGTAAGGGGCACGACTACTCTGTGGGCATTACGTAAGGGGCACAACTACTCTGTGGGCATTATGTAAGGGGCACAACTACTCTGGGCATTATGTAAGGGGCACAACTACTCTGTGGGCATTACGTAAGGGGCACGACTACTCTGTGGGCATTACGTAAGGGGCACAGCTACTCTGGGCATTATGTAAGGGGCACAACTACTCTGGGCATTATGTAAGGGGCACAACTACTCTGTGGGCATTACGTAAGGGGCACGACTACTCTGTGGGCATTACGTAAGGGGCATGACTACTCTGTGGGCATTGTGTAAAGGGCACTACTACTGTGGGCATTGTAAGGGGCACTACTGTGGGCATTGTGTGTAAGTGGCACTAGACACAGAATGGCTGAAAGACACAGAGTGAAGGGGCCAGGCTGAGAAAAACGGAATGAAGGGTGTGAGGCTGAAAGACACAGAATGAAGGGTGGGAGGCAGAGAGGCACAGAGTGAAGGAGGGATACAGAGACACAAAGTGAGGTGGATTGTGAGATGCATGGCAGGGAGACACAGGCGGTAGATGATGGTGTGGATGAGAGACGACACAGGGAGGAGATAATGGTGTGGCTGAGAGACTATGCAGGTAGGGGAGGAGATGTGCACCCCCTAATAAAATGTTCCGCGCATGCCTATGAGTAGGAGGCTCGCTGAATCTAGGGCCAGCTGAAGCGATAGCGCACAGCTCCCCTCAGGCACTTCCCAAGGGGCTAAGGAAGCTGGCTGGGTGAGGCAGTGACTGACTTCTACTCTGTCCGGAGTATGTTTGTGTCACGTGATGCTTACCACCGCCGCCGGACCCACTGAGGCACTCACTCTTCAACTCTGTCCTGTCCAGGTAACTCGCATGTCGGGAGATGGCAGCGGGTACGGAAAGGGGAGGGGGGGAATCATTATAATAAACGATGTAGGTGTTTATTTGCTTTTAATGAATGACGGTGGCTGTGTTTTATTGTTTTGTCTGTGTGGATTCAAAAATAAAGATGCAGTAGTGTTATGTATCACTTACTCTCTCCATTCATAGGTGTTTATGTGTGGAATGCGTTTATGTACGGCGGTCAGGAGACCCCTGGTCACAATACTGGTGCCGTAGTTCCGGCGTCTGAAAATCCCACCTTAGTGGGATTACTCCAGCTCTGACTGCTCCATCTATGGCCCTCATTCCGAGTTGTTCGCTCGTTAGCTGCTTTTAGCAGCTTTGCACACGCTAAGCCGCCGCCTACTGGGAGTGAATCCTAGCTGTGCAGAATTGCGAATAGAATAGCGATTAGAAATTTCTTTGCAGTTTCTGAGTAGCTCGAGACTTACTCTGCCACTGCGATTAGTTCAGTCAGTTTCGTTCCTGGTTTGACGTCACACACACGCCCAGCGTTCGCCCAGCCACTCCCCCGTTTCTCCAGACACTCCCGCGTTTTTCCCTGAAACGCCTGCATTTTTTCACACACACCCATAAAACGGTCCTGTCAATCACACTACATCCATTGTGCAGAACCACTGCATCACAGCTACTGGGAATCCAGCAGTGCCGACACTGCACTGCACACGGAATCTCCATTGCGCAGCATCTGGAAACCCTCATTGCCGACACCCTTGGCTTCATTTACAAGTATTGCTAACATCCTCAGCTTCATCTACAAGCATTGCCGACATCCTCAGCTTCATCTACAAGTATTGCTGACATCCTCAGCTTCGTCTACAAGTATTGCCGACATCCTCAGCTACATCTACAAGTATTGCTGACCAGAGGCGTCACTAGGGTTGGTGTCACCCGGTGTGGTAACTCACGGTGTCACCCCCCATGCCACCCTCCCGTATCACAATACACGGAACCCTTAGTTATGTTTTTGTACTAGTTTTCACATTATAACACACAGAATGAGTCAAAAATCACATTATAGCACACTGCATGAGCCAAAATTCACATTTTAGCACACGGCATAAGCCGAAATTCACATTATAGCACACTGAATGAGCCGAAATTCACATTATAGCACACGGTATGAGCCGAAATTCACATTATAGCATACTGTATGAGCCGAAATTCACATTACAGTACACTGAATGAGCCGAAATTCACATTACAGCACACGGTTTAAGCCGAAATTCACATTATAGCACACTGTATGACACAAAATTCAGGGAGAGTGACAGCAGGGACAGGGACAGAGAGACAAGGAAAGTGACAGCAGGAGCAGGGAGAGTGACAGCAGGGACATAGGAACAGGGAGAGTGACAGATTGACTGGGAAAGTGACAACAGGGACAGGGAGAGTGACAGATGGACAGGGAAAGTGACAGCAGGGACATAGGGACAGAGAGAGGGACAGCAAGGGCACATAGTAGGGACTAGGGCGAGAGAAAGGCAGCAGGGTAAGATTACCTATTTAGCAGCGGCGGTGCTGAGGATGCTGTGGTCTGCGGGGCGGTGGATGAGATGGCTGTGATTGGCATGGTGCAGAGGAGGCGGAGGTGCAGAGAAGGACTGAGGGCAACGGTGGGGTGGCTGAGGGCAGCGCCGGTGTAGTGGAGGAGGAGGCAGAGGGCGGCGGCGGTGCAAGGAGGAGGAGGCTGTGGTCGGCAGCACTGCAGCTCCTATGACCGCGGCGCTACTATTTTGCGGACCGGCAGCCAATCAGGAGCGGCCGCGTGGCAAGAGCTCAATGTGGCGGCGGAGGTATTCAGACTCATACATACATATATATATATATATATACACACACTCAAAACATTTTTTTTTATTCAAAACATTTTTTTTTACTCAAGTAATAATGGTTTATAATGTAATTGTAAACTGTAAAACATTGAATCAAACATACACACCCTCTCTCAGCTGAAACAGCTCACAGCCAGCCAGAGAAGAAGGCAATGAGGTGCGCACTTTAGTCCCTGCAGTACAGCTCCCTCTGGTAACGGCCGTCCTCCCTGCCCAGCAAAGTCTCCTCCCATTCTCCCTCCCAGCAAGGCATGCGGTGCAGGCGTGCGTATGACGTCACTCGTGACGTACAGCACCCGGCAACAGTTTATAGCTCATCACCATGGTGATAGTAGTACGGACCCGGTCACCGTGGCGCCGCGGCGGTGTACAGGCGGGCCGGTGTGTATATCACCGCTGTCCGGTGATGAAGTCGGCGGGGGTGCGGTGCTGGGGAGGAATAAGTGTGGGTGCAGCCGCAGACGTATCTGTGGATGGGTGTGCGGGTGTGCAGCTCTTTTTGGTGTCACCCCATTGAAGGGTGACACCTGGGTGCGGGCCGCACCCCCCGCACCCCCCTCATGACGCCTCTGTTGCTGACATCCTCAGCTTCGTCTACAAACATTGCCGATGTCCTCGGCTTCTTCTACAAGTATTGCTGACATCCCCAGCTTCATCTACAAGCATTTGCTGACATCCTCGGCTTCATCTTCAAGTATTGCTGATGTCCTCAGCTTCGGCTACAAGCATTGCCGACATCAGCAGCTTCGTCTACAAGTATTGCTGAAGTCCTTTGCTTTGTCTACAAGTATTGCCGACATCCCTAGCCTTGTCTGCAAGTATTGCTGATGTACTGGGTTATTGTCTACAGTCATTACTATAGACTTCTACCTCTTCACAGATACGACACTGGTTCCAGCCAGTGACCCGAGCCTCTCCTGCATTGCTGTTCTTCCCAGCATTCCGTTACTCACCAGTTCTCACGTGACTCTCTCTATAGGTGTTACCCGGCTACGCATTGCACTGGTGGCTCCCACCATCAGTGTTCCTGTACCCATAGCCGGTCACCTATCATCACAGTTCATATTGCCTGACTGCCACGCCTGAATGAGCAGACCAATTCTTAAGCCAGCCCAGTTCTGTCCACAGCGCTCAAGACCAGACCCAGTGTCCAGTACTAGTCCGGGTGCACAACCTAACTCAGCCGTGACAGTAAGCACTGACCCAATGGATACGGCTAGCGGTACTGTGTTAAGTTCAGACCTGCTTCAAGCAGTAGCAGCTCGTCTGGAAGGACTTGAGTTAGTACAGCGTCAGATGGTGAAAGACTTACAAGATTTATCTGCCCGACAAGACGGGTTTCAGGCATCCCTGTCCTCTTCTACTACAGCATCTTCACCTTGTGACCCGCTGCCGAATCCTTCTGGGGTAACCAAGACCCTTCCAATTCCTGGAAACCTAAACAGTGTAGAGGGTTCCTCAACCTCTGTGATGTACACTTCACGCTCCAGCCTCAGAAATTCCCTACTCTCAAGACTAAGGTGGCCTTCATTGTGTCCCTGTTGTCCGGGAAAACCCTGGAGTGGGTGTCAACCCTGTGGGAAAGGTCGGACCCCCATCTCAGTGACTATTCCAAATTTCTGGAGTCGTTCTGGGGAATATTCGATGAACCAGGTCGACCTACCTCTGCCTCTATAGAAATCATGAGGATTCGTCAAGGTTCCAGGACCATTGGTCAATATATTATTGAGTTCTAGACTTTAGCCTTCGAAATTCAGTGGAATGAAGAAGCCCTCATTGCGGCTTTTTGGCATGGTGTCTCCGAGAAACTCAAGGATGAATTGGCCTCCCGTGACTTACCAACAACCCTCAAGGACATTATGTCATTGTGCAATAAAATTGGAGAATGGAGTCACGAGAGATCCCGCCTTGAGAGGCCTCGTCCTCATCCAGCTCCTCGATTTTGGATGTTGAACCCATGCAAGTGAATCATTCCAAGCTCTCTGCCAAGGAAAAACAGCACCGCTTACAACAGAACTTATCTTTGTATAGTGGAGAAAGTGGTCATTTAGTTTCTGCCTGTTCCAAGCGTCTGGGAAAACAGGCGGTCCTAGGTTCCGAAGGAGGGCTAAATCTAGGAGACCAAAGAGTCTCTCCACGTACGAAGGATTCAATCATTTCAGTATCCCTGCAGCTTCCCACCGGCCTCAAAGCCTGTCCGGCCCTGTTATATTCTGGTGCAGCAGGGAACTTCATTTCAGTGGACCTGGTATTCCAGTATAACATACCAGTTCAGAAGCTTCCTCAAGCTATTACCCTCACTGCTGTAGATTGGAGTATTATTCCCCACGGGACTATCACCCAAGAAACTTGTGCCTTGACTCTCCTTGTAGGAGTACTCCACTCCGAAGTTCTTTCCTTTTTTGTATTACCCAAGTCTTCTCAACCAATTGTTCTTGGCCTTCCATGGCTTCAGCAGCACAATCCTCAAGTGGATTGGAAAACCACGGAAATTCTTTCCTGGGGACCGGCATGTCACTCCCGATGCTTGCAAAAAGTCATTCCTGTCCGTAAATCCAAAGTTCCCATTCCGGAAACATTGCCGGAGCCATACCATGCTTTTGCGGACGTCTTCAGTAAAGGAGGGGCAGATACCTCATCGAGAACCTATCCGCTTTCTATTCCTGAAACTGCTGCGATGTCAGAGTACATTAAGGAGAACCTTGAAAAGAGCTTCATTCATCCCTCGACCTCGCCTGCCGGCGTAGGCTTATTCTTAGTCAAGAGAAAGGATGGGGGTCTCCGTCCCTGCATAGATTACGGGGGCTTGAATGACATTACGATTAAGAATCGATATCCGTTACCCCTAATTACCGAACACTTTGACCGGGTCAAGGGAGCAACCATTTTTTCTAAATTGGACTTAAGGGGTGCATGTAACCTAATTTGCATATGAGCAGGCGACAAGTGAATACTCAAGACAGACATTACGAGTATCTTGTTATGCCATTCGGACTCAGTACTGCACCGGTGTTCCAGCACTTTGTTAACGAGATATTCCGGGATCTGCTGTGCCAGTCTGTCGTAGTGTATCTTGACGACATCTTAATATTCTCCCAAGATTTACAGACTCATTGGCAACAGGTGCAGGAAGTCCTTCGTTGTCTGAGAAGTCATCAACTCTTTTGCAAACTTGAAAAGTGCGTCTTTTAAGTACCTTCCATAGCATTTCTGGGATATATCATCTCTGGCTCCAGTCTTCAGATGGATCCCAAAAAGGTTAAAGCGATTTTAACTTGGAATGAACCCACGACTCTCAGAGCCACGCAACGTTTCCTGGGGTTTGCGAATTACTACCGAAAGTTCATTCGAGGTTTCTCTACCCTGGTTGCCCTATCTCTGCTCTTACCTGCAAAAGTGCAAACCCTAACTCCTGGTCATCTGAAGCCAAACAGGCTTTTCAACTTTTGAAAGAAGCGTTCACCTCTGCTCCAGTACTCCATTAGCCTGATGTTTCCCGGCCATTCTTCCTGGAAGTGGATGCCTCCACTTTGGGGGTTTGAGCAGTTTTGTCTCACTGCTGTCCTGATTAAAAACTTCATCCTTGTGCTTATTTTTCTCGGAAATTTGCCCCTGCAGAAAAGAACTACCCCATTGGGGAAAATTAGTTACTTGCAATCAAATTAGCCTTTGAAGAATGGCATTATCTTTTGGAAGGAGCTCAGTTCCCAATTACCGTTTATACGGATCATCGGAATCTCCTCTTCCTAAAGAATCTGCAGTGTTGCTCTCCTCGTCAAGCCCGATGGTATCAGTTCTTCTCCAGATTCAACTTTAAACTCACTTACCGTCCGGGATCTCAAAATGGAAAAGCGGATGCCCTCTCCCGATCTTTCTCCCAGGAAGAGGACACTTCTTCTGAAAACCAAAGCTCAGTTCTCAATCCCGCGGTATTCGCTTCAGCTAAAGCAATTCCAGTACCTCTCAAGTGGAAGACCTTCGTTGCCTCAAATCTTTGGAAGCAACTTCTTCAATGGGCTCATTCCTCTCTATTTTCTGGTCATGTTGGAGTACAGAAAACCCTGGAATTCTAAAGCAGATCCTATTGGTGGCCATCCATTCGACAGGACACTCAAGCATTTGTATCATCATGTGTCAAGTGTGCCCAACACAAATCCCCACGCCAGACTCCAGTGGGACCGCTACATCCACTGTCCATTCCTGTTCGTTCATGGACTCGCATATCAATGGACTTCATCACAGATTTACCTGCTTCTCAGGAAAAAAACTATAATTTGTGTTATCGTGGATCGATTTTCTAAAATGGCGCACTTTGTACCCCTCTCAGGTCTACCTTCTGCTTCCCAACTGGCCAAATTGTTCACTTCCAAAAATTTTACGACTATACGGTCTTCCTAAAGAGATTGTATCAGACAGAGGAGTTCAATTCGTAGCAAAATTTTGGAGGTCTCCCTGCTCCTCATTACAAGTCAAGCTGAAGATTTCTACGGCCTACCACCCTCAAAGTAATGGCCAAACAGAGCGAGTCAATCAAGACTTAGAGACATTCCTTTGTCTGTTCCTGTCTTCATCCCAAGACAACTGGGTGAATCTTCTGCCATGGGCTGAATTTTCACATAATAATACTTATCACTCCTCTTCTGAAACCACACCATTCTTAACAGCATATGGCCCGCATCCACGAGTCCCAGAATTCCATGCTATTCCACCACTTGATGTTCCAGCAGCACGAAGAACGCTCAAAGACTTTCTGGACATTTGGAAAAAGGTCCATTCTGCTCTAAAAAGGTTTTCCAAGCTTTATCAATTTTTTGCAGACCGGAAGAGGAAAGCTGTTCCTCTCCTTCGAGTGGCAGACAAGGTGTGGCTCTCTACCCGTAATCTTCGCCTCAGAGTACCTTTGATGAAATTTGCTCCTCGGTACATTGGCCCGTTCATCATACAAAAGGTGATTAATCCAGTCGCCTATCAGCTGAAGCTTCCTTCATACCTTCGTGTTCCAAATTCTTTTCACGTCTCCTTGCTCAAACCATTGATCCTCAATCAATTTCAGGCAGTTATTTCTTCTGGACCAAAAATTTGCACTCAACGGGGAGTGGTATTCGAGATTGAGAAGATTCTCGACTCCCGTCCCCGTTATGGGAGATTGCAGTATCTGATTGAATGGAGGGGATGTGGCCCCAAAGAGAGATCTTGGATCTTTGCGGAGTACATCCACGTGCCTCTTCTAGTGAGGGTTCATTCCAGATTCCCCCAGAAACCAAATAGGTGTCCTGAGGCCACTCCTAAAGGGGAAGGGGGTACTGTCACAGGTTGCCTGTGCTCCCCAGCCCTGCCTTGGTCTACCTCTGCCGCAAGCCTGGGCGCGATCCCTCATCCAAGCATGTCCCCGCTGTGTCCGGCCACTCGCCGCGGCATCCATGATTGTGCTCTAGCATCTCCCTGCTGGTGGCTGTTGGTCCAGGCCGCAGCACGCTGGAGTTCCCGCTGCTCCCCTCCATGGGCAGCGCCATGACAGTCTCTAGTCAGCTGATTCCCCAGGAGCCAACTCAGAGTCTCTCCGTGTCATGTGAGCCATTCATCCATTCAGCTGCAAGCACTGGGTGTAAGTTAAAGCTCTCAGCACTAACAAGCTGTCAGTGCTTTGGTGTCTCTCAGACTGGAGTGAGCTCCAGAATCTCCCGCTGGTAATAGACTCAGTGCAAGTTACCATCCCCCACACTGCCTGACTCCCTGGATGATTTAAAGGGCCATCTGTAAACACTGGTTTACTTACAGGACTAAAAAGCTAATACCTTAAACACACTTGATACACTTTAATATTGAGCCGCTGCGGCCGCTGTAATTAACCTTTCACCCTTGTATTGTTCACAAACCTTACGTACGTAAGATCGTATAGTGTCCGCACTCTGCGTACGTACGCCGAAAGGGCGTAGCGACTACACAGTTTGCGTACACAAGCCTACACTCTGTTAACATAATGCAGCAGCCCGAGTGGCTGTAAATACACTTTAAACCTTTAGCAAAGAAATGCGACACGACACCAGTTGTAAATCAAACTAAGTTGGGGTCTAACCCACCAACGATTCTTTACTAGCAGGGGGTTACAATATAAACAATACAATACAATAGAATAATGGCTACAGTCAATGGTACATATGTGTTTGGTTCCGCCTGCGCTTCCCAGTCTGGTCCTCAGTCATCAGGTGAGATGACCTTCAGAGTCTGTGTGGGACCGGGCATGCAGCTGGCTTTTTATACAATAGTCCAAAACCTAGCACAATGGAAACTGTAATCTCTTTGTCCATTGGACACAGGGATGGTCATTTACAGTACAGGAGAGGTCATAGGTCGGTTTGAATAGGTGGGCGATGTCTGTTCCAGGTGCACTTGCAGATGGTCTCCTCTGGGTTCCCGCCGCATACCAAATGTACAGTAAATACAGTTTATATTTATATTCTGCTCCTGCGCATAACTATTCGCAAGAGCGTGCGATCTTCTGCAAACCAACACCGGAATATTGCCCTTAATATACCCTACAGCTGGATACCAAAAACCACCTTATAACCTTATTCTGTCCCCTCCTGTCCTGTAAAGGTGAATCCCTTTGTTCTGATACCATTTAAACTAGTGTAACTTACTGGTGTGGTGCAGGGGGACTATGTGTACATTGTGCACTATTTGGATTAAATATGTAATGTGTTTTTATGGCTTTTCCATGCGATCACAAACTCTACCGTAATTACTCATACCACTCGCTAATACGCAGGACCGCGGGAGCGACCATACGCAAATTGCGAATATGCGCACGCACGGCAGAGCAAGTACGCGCACGGAGGCCATCTGTGTGTAGTTTGTACGTGGTGTGTGTACTGCAATATTTTTCGACTTCGACACATCGCTGCCATTACATCCTGGCATCTCCAGACTCACTGGAAGTCCTCCAGTGATCCAGAGGGACTACCCAATATACCTAGCGGCATTAGAGACTTTGCTGGTTCTCCTCATCTTCCAGTTCACCGATGCCCAAGGTAGCGCACCATAGTATCCGGAAAACCTGCCACTGTTGTCTACAACATTGCAGTATCCATTGTGCAGAATCACTGCATCACAGCTACTGGGAAATCGGCAGTGCTGACACTGCACAGCATACGGAATCCCCATTGCACTACCTCAGCTGCCCAGCATCTGGAAACCCACGTTGTCGACATCCTCGGATACATTTACAAGTATTGCTGACATCTTCAACTTCGTCTACAAGCATTGACGACATCCTCAGCTTCATCTACAAGTATTGCTGACATCCGCAGCTTCGTCTACAAGTATTGCTGACATCCTCGGCTTCATCTACAAGTATTGCTGATGTCCTCAGCTTCGTCTACAAGCATTGCAGACGTCTTCGGCTTCGTCTACAAGCATTGCTGAAGTCCTCAGCTTCGCTTACAAGCATTGCCGACATCCCCAGCCTCGTCTGCGAGTATTGCTGATGTCCTCAGACCTTGTCCACAGTCATTACCATAGACTTCTACCTCTTCACAGCTACCACACTGGTTCCAGCCAGTGACCCGAGCCTCTCCTGCATTGCTGTTCTTCCCAGCATTCCGTTACTCACCAGTTCTCACGTGACTCTCTCTCTATAGGTGTTACCCAGCTACGCATTGCACTGGTGGTTCCCACCATCAGTGTTCCAGTACCCATAGCCGGTCACCTATCATCACAGTTCATATTGCCTGACTGCCACGCCTGAATGAGCAGACCAATTCTTAAGCCGGCCCAGTTCTGTCCACAGCGCTCAAGACCAGACCCAGTGTCCAGTACTAGCCCGGGTGCACAACCTAACTCAGCTGCGACATGGCGCCCCTAAAGGTATTTTGTCTAATAATTATATATATATTGCACAGGGTATGCTGGCACCTCAATCCTTATGCAATACCTTGCCTCGGTGCCCCCTTAAGATTAGTGAAAACTCCTTATACCAATTTCTTTACAAGGAAACCGGATTGTTACAGATGCACAGGCAGCAGGACCTGCAGTTATATAAAACATCGCTTTTTCACACAATGGAACGCGTATTTCCATCAAACATGTTCTTACATGCAGTAGCAAATTCGTTGTAAATTTCATAAGATGCCCGTGTGCTCTCCTGTATGTGGGAAAAACCACTGTTACCTTCAAAGAACGGATGGCCACTCATCGCATGTCTATTAGACAGGCCTTGGAAGGTTGCGATCAAGAACAACCGGTCGCACGCCAATTTAAACAATATAAGAATGGTTTGGCTACCCTCAGATATAAAATCATTGACTGTACACCGGCTAATATCAGAGGAGGCGATAGAGGTAAAAAATTATTACAGTTAGAAGCTAAATTGATGCATCAACTCAATACTATAACCCCATTCAGACTCAATGAACAATTTTAGTTTAAATTGCTTTTTGTAAACATTCGCTCCGATTAGTGGTTGATGAGCTACATTGTGATGCCAATTTATGATGGTCTTCTATAAAATTGCGTTCTTTTGCTTACATATCTATCATTGTTTAATATAGTGTAGCAAGCGCGCTTTCTTGCCATGTACTTAATGATACTTGGTGTTCCATATTGCATTGAGACCACTTTATTTAGAAACATATGTTACCATGTGGTGACGGCAGCATCTTGTTGTCCCGCTGCTAGGCAACCGTACTGAGGGAGTGAGCGCACAGCGGCGCAGCTTTGAGGCATCACCCCACCTCGGAGCGCGGCATGCAATTGTTTGCACACGTGGTCACTAGAGATGAGCGCCTGAAATTTTTCGGGTTTTGTGTTTTGGTTTTGGGTTCGGTTCCGCGGCCGTGTTTTGGGTTCGAACGCGTTTTGGCAAAACCTCACCAAATTTTTTTTGTCGGATTCGGGTGTGTTTTGGATACGGGTGTTTTTTTCAAAAAACACTAAAAAACAGCTTAAATCATAGAATTTGGGGGTCATTTTGATCCCAAAGTATTATTAACCTCAAAAACCATAATTTACACTCATTTTCAGTCTATTCTGAATACCTCACACCTCACAATATTATTTTTAGTCCTAAAATTTGCACCGAGGTCGCTGTGTGAGTAAGATAAGCGACCCTAGTGGCCGACACAAACACCGGGCCCATCTAGGAGTGGCACTGCAGTGTCACGCAGGATGTCCCTTCCAAAAAACCCTCCCCAAACAGCACATGACGCAAAGAAAAAAAGAGGCGCAATGAGGTAGCTGTGTGAGTAAGATTAGCGACCCTAGTGGCCGACACAAACACCGGGCCCATCTAGGAGTGGCACTGCAGTGTCACGCAGGATGGCCCTTCCAAAAAACCCTCCCCAAACAGCACATGACGCAAAGAAAAAAAGAGGCGCAATGAGGTAGCTGTGTGAGTAAGATTAGCGACCCTAGTGGCCGACACAAACACCGGGCCCATCTAGGAGTGGCACTGCAGTGTCACGCAGGATGTCCCTTCCAAAAAACCCTCCCCAAACAGCACATGACGCAAAGAAAAAAAGAGGCGCAATGAGGTAGCTGTGTGAGTAAGATTAGCGACCCTAGTGGCCGACACAAACACCGGGCCCATCTAGGAGTGGCACTGCAGTGTCACGCAGGATGTCCCTTCCAAAAAACCCTCCCCAAACAGCACATGACGCAAAGAAAAAAAGAGGCGCAATGAGGTAGCTGACTGTGTGAGTAAGATTAGCGACCCTAGTGGCCGACACAAACACCGGGCCCATTTAGGAGTGGCACTGCAGTGTCACGCAGGATGTCCCTTCCAAAAAACCCTCCCCAATCAGCACATGATGCAAAGAAAAAGAAAAGAAAAAAGAGGTGCAAGATGGAATTGTCCTTGGGCCCTCCCACCCACCCTTATGTTGTATAAACAAAACAGGACATGCACACTTTAACCAACCCATCATTTCAGTGACAGGGTCTGCCACACGACTGTGACTGATATGACGGGTTGGTTTGGACCCCCCCCAAAAAAGAAGCAATTAATCTCTCCTTGCACAAACTGGCTCTACAGAGGCAAGATGTCCACCTCATCATCACCCTCCGATATATCACAGTGTACATCCCCCTCCTCACAGATTATCAATTCGTCCCCACTGGAATCCACCATCTCAGCTCCCTGTGTACTTTGTGGAGGCAATTGCTGCTGGTCAATGTCTCCGCGGAGGAATTGATTATAATTCATTTTAATGAACATCATCTTCTCCACATTTTCTGGATGTAACCTCGTACGCCGATTGCTGACAAGGTGAGCGGCGGCACTAAACACTCTTTCGGAGTACACACTTGTGGGAGGGCAACTTAGGTAGAATAAAGCCAGTTTGTGCAAGGGCCTCCAAATTGCCTCTTTTTCCTGCCAGTATAAGTACGGACTGTGTGACGTGCCTACTTGGATGCGGTCACTCATATAATCCTCCACCATTCTATCAATGTTGAGAGAATCATATGCAGTGACAGTAGACGACATGTCCGTAATCGTTGTCAGGTCCTTCAGTCCGGACCAGATGTCAGCATCAGCAGTCGCTCCAGACTGCCCTGCATCACCGCCAGCGGGTGGGCTCGGAATTCTGAGCCTTTTCCTCGCACCCCCAGTTGCGGGAGAATGTGAAGGAGGAGATGTTGACAGGTCGCGTTCCGCTTGACTTGACAATTTTGTCACCAGCAGGTCTTTCAACCCCAGCAGACTTGTGTCTGCCGGAAAGAGAGATCCAAGGTAGGCTTTAAATCTAGGATCGAGCACGGTGGCCAAAATGTAGTGCTCTGATTTCAACAGATTGACCACCCGTGAATCCTTGTTAAGCGAATTAAGGGCTCCATCCACAAGTCCCACATGCCTAGCGGAATCGCTCCGTGTTAGCTCCTCCTTCAATGTCTCCAGCTTCTTCTGCAAAAGCCTGATGAGGGGAATGACCTGACTCAGGCTGGCAGTGTCTGAACTGACTTCACGTGTGGCAAGTTCAAAGGGCATCAGAACCTTGCACAACGTTGAAATCATTCTCCACTGCGCTTGAGACAGGTGCATTCCACCTACTATATCGTGCTCAATTGTATAGGCTTGAATGGCCTTTTGCTGCTCCTCCAACCTCTGAAGCATATAGAGGGTTGAATTCCACCTCGTTACCACTTCTTGCTTCAGATGATGGCAGGGCAGGTTCAGTAGTTTTTGGTGGTGCTCCAGTCTTCTGTACGTGGTGCCTGTACGCCGAAAGTGTCCCGCAATTCTTCTGGCCACCGACAGCATCTCTTGCACGCCCCTGTCGTTTTTAAAAAAATTCTGCACCACCAAATTCAAGGTATGTGCAAAACATGGGACGTGCTGGAATTTGCCCATATTTAATGCACACACAATATTGCTGGCGTTGTCCGATGCCACAAATCCACAGGAGAGTCCAATTGGGGTAAGCCATTCCGCGATGATCTTCCTCAGTTGCCGTAAGAGGTTTTCAGCTGTGTGCGTATTCTGGAAAGCGGTGATACAAAGCGTAGCCTGCCTAGGAAAGAGTTGGCGTTTGCGAGATGCTGCTACTGGTGCCGCCGCTGCTGTTCTTGCGGCGGGAGTCCATACATCTACCCAGTGGGCTGTCACAGTCATATAGTCCTGACCCTGCCCTGCTCCACTTGTCCACATGTCCGTGGTTAAGTGGACATTGGGTACAACTGCATTTTTTAGGACACTGGTGAGTCTTTTTCTGACGTCCGTGTACATTCTCGGTATCGCCTGCCTAGAGAAGTGGAACCTAGATGGTATTTGGTAACGGGGGCACACTGCCTCAATAAATTGTCTAGTTCCCTGTGAACTAACGGCGGATACCGGACGCACTTCTAACACCAACATAGTTGTCAAGGCCTCAGTTATCCGCTTTGCAGCAGGATGACTGCTGTGATATTTCATCTTCCTCGCAAAGGACTGTTGAACAGTCAATTGCTTACTGGAAGTAGTACAAGTGGGCTTACGACTTCCCCTCTGGGATGACCATCGACTCCCAGCAGCAACAACAGCAGCGCCAGCAGCAGTAGGCGTTACACGCAAGGATGCATCGGAGGAATCCCAGGCAGGAGAGGAATCGTCAGAATTGCCAGTGACATGGCCTGCAGGACTATTGGCATTCCTGGGGAAGGAGGAAATTGACACTGAGGGAGTTGGTGGGGTGGTTTGCGTGAGCTTGGTTACAAGAGGAAGGGATTTACTGGTCAGTGGACTGCTTCCGCTGTCACCCAAAGTTTTTGAACTTGTCACTGACTTATTATGAATGCGCTGCAGGTGACGTATAAGGGAGGATGTTCCGAGGTGGTTAACGTCCTTACCCCTACTTATTACAGCTTGACAAAGGGAACACACGGCTTGACACCTGTTGTCCGCATTTCTGGTGAAATACCTCCACACCGAAGAGCTGATTTTATTGGTATTTTCACCTGGCATGTCAACGGCCATATTCCTCCCACGGACAACAGGTGTCTCCCCGGGTGCCTGACTTAAACAAACCACCTCACCATCAGAATCCTCCTGGTCAATTTCCTCCCCAGCGCCAGCAACACCCATATCCTCCTCATCCTGGTGTACTTCAACACTGACATCTTCAATCTGACCATCAGGAACTGGACTGCGGGTGCTCCTTCCAGCACTTGCAGGGGGCGTGCAAATGGTGGAAGGCGCATGCTCTTCACGTCCAGTGTTGGGAAGGTCAGGCATCGCAACCGACACAATTGGACTCTCCTTGTGGATTTGGGATTTCGAAGAATGCACAGTTCTTTGCTGTGCTGCTTTTGCCAGCTTGTGTCTTTTCATTTTTCTAGCGAGAGGCTGAGTGCTTCCATCCTCATGTGAAGCTGAACCACTAGCCATGAACATAGGCCAGGGCCTCAGCCGTTCCTTGCCACTCCGTGTCGTAAATGGCATATTGGCAAGTTTACGCTTCTCCTCCGACAATTTTATTTTAGGTTTTGGAGTCCTTTTTTTTCTGATATTTGGTGTTTTGGATTTGACATGCTCTGTACTATGACATTGGGCATTGGCCTTGGCAGACGACGTTGCTGGCATTTCATCGTCTCGGCCATGACTAGTGGCAGCAGCTTCAGCACGAGGTGGAAGTGGATCTTGATCTTTCCCTAATTTTGGAACCTCAACATTTTTGTTCTCCATATTTTAATAAGCACAACTAAAAGGCACCTCAGGTAAACAATGGAGATGGATACTAGTATACAATTATGGACTGCCTGCCGAGTGCAGACACAGAGGTAGCCACAGCCGTGAACTACCGTACTGTACTGTGTCTGCTGCTAATATAGACTGGTTGATAAAGAGATGTCTATGTAACTATGTATGTATAAAGAAGAAAGAAAAAAAAACCACGGTTAGGTGGTATACAATTATGGACGGACTGCCTGCCGAGTGCAGACACAGAGGTAGCCACAGCCGTGAACTACCGTACTGTACTGTGTCTGCTGCTAATATAGACTGGTTGATAAAGAGATGTCTATGTAACTATGTATGTATAAAGAAGAAAGAAAAAAAAACCACGGTTAGGTGGTATACAATTATGGACGGACTGCCTGCCGAGTGCAGACACAGAGGTAGCCACAGCCGTGAACTACCGTACTGTACTGTGTCTGCTGCTAATATAGACTGGTTGATAAAGAGATGTCTATGTAACTATGTATGTATAAAGAAGAAAGAAAAAAAAACCACGGTTAGGTGGTATACAATTATGGACGGACTGCCTGCCGAGTGCAGACACAGAGGTAGCCACAGCCGTGAACTACCGTACTGTACTGTGTCTGCTGCTAATATAGACTGGTTGATAAAGAGATGTCGTAGTAGTATGTATGTATAAAGAAGAAAAAAAAAACCACGGTTAGGTGGTATACAATTATGGACGGACTGCCTGCCGAGTGCAGACACAGAGGTAGCCACAGCCGTGAACTACCGTACTGTGTCTGCTGCGACTGGATGATAAATGATATAAAAAAAATATATATATCACTACTGCAGCCGGACAGGTATATATTATATATTATATAATGACGGACCTGCTGGACACTGTCTGTCAGCAGAATGAGTTTTATTTTTATAGAATAAAAAAAACAACAACACACAAGTGAAGTCACACGACGAGTGTTTAACTTTTTCAGGCAATCACAATATAAGTATACTACTAACTATACTGGTGGTCAGTGTGGTCAGGTCACTGGTCAGTCACACTGGCAGTGGCACTCCTGCAGCAAAAGTGTGCACTGTTTAATTTTAATATAATATTATGTACTCCTGGCTCCTGCTATAACCTATAACTGGCACTGCAGTGCTCCCCAGTCTCCCCCACAATTATAAGCTGTGTGAGCTGAGCAGTCAGACAGATATATAATATATATAGATGATGCAGCACACTGGGCTGAGCCTGAGCAGTGCACACAGATATGGTATGTGACTGAGTCACTGTGTGTATCGCTTTTTTCAGGCAGAGAACGGATATATTAAATAAACTGCACTGTCTGGTGGTCACTCACTATATAATATTATGTACTCCTGGCTCCTGCTATAACCTATAACTGGCACTGCAGTGCTCCCCAGTCTCCCCCACAATTATAAGCTGTGTGAGCTGAGCAGTCAGACAGATATATAATATATATAGATGATGCAGCACACTGGGCTGAGCCTGAGCAGTGCACACAGATATGGTATGTGACTGAGTCACTGTGTGTATCGCTTTTTTCAGGCAGAGAACGGATATATTAAATAAACTGCACTGTCTGGTGGTCACTCACTAGTAAACTCTCTGCACTCTCTACACTTCTACAGTACTCCTCCTAGTCCTAAGCTCCAGTAAATCTCTCTCTCTTATAATCTAAATGGAGAGGACGCCAGCCACGTCCTCTCACTATCAATCTCAATGCACGTGTGAAAATGGCGGCGACGCGCGGCTCCTTATATAGAATCCGAGTCTCGCGAGAATCCGACAGCGTCATGATGACGTTCGGGCGCGCTCGGGTTAACCGAGCAAGGCGGGAGGATCCGAGTCTGCTCGGACCCGTGAAAAAAACCATGAAGTTCGGGCGGGTTCGGATTCAGAGAAACCGAACCCGCTCATCTCTAGTGGTCACAGGGTGAAGGTGTAAAAGGTAAGCTTGTTTTTATTGTTATTTGTCCTGACAAAAGATTTGATAAAGAAATCCGAAATGTTGACAGTGAGATGGTGTCCAGCGCATAATCTTCTGTGTTTAATATATATATATATATATATATATATGTTATACATACACAAACATATGCACACACACACACACACACTATATACAAGTCCAAAAGACCGCACTCTCACTTCCAAAGACACATCGGCTGGAGTGACATCCTCAGAGTCCAGAGAGAAATTTCCATGTCTCCATATACCACACGAAGAGAGAGCACTCACCAGGCTTCAGCACATAAAAACGCTCAAGTTTTATTCAAACATCTTTAAAATAAGGTCGACGTTTCGGCCCACAACAGAGCCTTTTTCAAGACCACATAAGTGCACAAAGCACCTCAAACAAACAAGTGCAAAAAAAATGTTTTGATCTGCACTTGTTTGTTGGGGTGCTTTGTGCACTTATGTGGTCTTGAAAAAGGCTATGTTGTGGGCCGAAACGTCGACCTTATTTTAAAGATGTTTGAATAAAACTTGAGCGTTTTTATGTGCTGAAGCCTGGTGAGTGCTCTCTCTTCGTGTGGTAAGTGTGTGTGTGTGTGTGTGTGTGTGTGTGTGTGTGTGTGTGTGTGTGTGTGTGTGTAAGGCAGAGGCTGATGATATATTATTTAAACCTGAGTTGGCTGAACAGGTGAGGCCCATACCTGTGGACGATCTGTATTATGAACTTTTGAGATACAAAAATAATGGGGTAGATTCAAATGTTTGAAAAGTCAGTTGGGTGTCTGTTTTTTCCTATCTAATAGACAGGAAAAACGAGTTTTATGTTTTTCTGCGAGGTACTCTGGGCTCCACAAGGAATGGACAATGGGGTGTAGAGTAGGATCTTGATCCGAGGCACCAACAGGCTCAAAGCTTTGACTGTTCCCAGAATGCATAGCGCCGCCTCCTATATCACCCCGCCTCCCTGCACAGGATCTCGGTTTTTAGTTAACCAGTCCAATGCAGTAGCAGGAAAAGAGACGACAACGGTTAGTAGCCACAACACCACATTCTCACGACAGGAGACATGTCAGCGGCTAATGCCATACCAACCCAAAGAAGCTAAGTGCATCAGGGTGGGAGCCTTGTGGAGCCCAGTGTACCTCGCAGAAAGAGTTTTAACAAAGGTAAGCTCTTACCATAAAACTCGTTTTCTGCTGCGGGGTACACTGGGCTCCACAAGGAATGGACAATGGGGATGTCCTAAAGCAGTTCCTTATGGGAGGGGACGCACTGTAGCGGGCACAAGAACCCGGCGTCCAAAGGAAGCATCCTGGGAAGCGGCAGTATCAAAGGCATAGAACCTTATGAACCTGTTCACAGAGGACCACGTAGCGGCCTTGCACAATTGTTCAAGGGTCGCACCACGTTGAGCCGCCCAGGAAGGTCCAACAGACCGAGTAGAATGGGCCTTAATGTGATCAGGAGCAGAGAGACCAGCCTTCACATAAGCATGTGCAATCACAATTCTAATCCATCTGGCTAGAGTTTGCTTGTGAGCAGGCCAGCCACGTTTGTGAAACCCAAACACAACAAAAAGAGAATCAGATTTCCTAATAGGAGCAGTTCTCTTCACATAGATACGGAGAGCCCGTACCACATCCAAAGACCGCTCTTTGGGAGACAGATCAGGAGAAACAAGTGCCGGAACTACAATCTCCTAGTTAAGGTGGAATGAAGAAACCACCTTAGGTAGATAGCCGGGACGAGTTCTAAGAACAGCCCGGTCACGGTGAAAAATCAGATATGGGGAGCTACAGGACAAAGCACCCAAATCCGACACACGTCTAGCTGAAGCAATAGCCAGCAGAAACACCACCTTAAGGGAAAGCCACTTAAGGTCAGCTGAACCAAGAGGTTCAAATGGAGACTCTTGCAACGCCTCCAAAACCACCGACAAGTCCCAAGGAGCCACAGGCGGGACATAGGGAGGTTGGATACGCAACACAACCTGAGTAAAGGTATGCACATCAGGTAAGGTCACAATTTTCCTCTGAAACCACACCGACAAGGCATATATTTGAACCTTGAGGGAGGCCAGACGCAGGCCTAATTCCAGGCCATGTTGAAGAAAGGCCAACAACTTGGCTATACTAAATTTGGAAGCGTCATAATCGTTAGATGCGCACCAAACAAAGTAAGAATGCCAGACCCTATAGTAAATCCGAGCCAAAGCCGTTTTCCGGGCCCGCAACATTGTTTGAATGACCGCCTCAGAAAACCCCTTTAGCCCTTAAGACAGAAGCTTCAAGAGCCACGCCGTCAAAGACAGCCGGGCTAGGTCCTGGTAGACACAGGGGCCCTGAACGAGGAGGTCTGGGCGTTGTGGAAGTAGAATTGGACGCTCTGACGATAGGCCTTGCAGGTCTGAGAACCAGTGCCGTCTGGGCCACGCTGGAGCTATGAGAAGCAGAATTCCTTTTTCATGCTTGAACTTCCGAATTACCCTGGGCAGGAGTGACACCGGAGGGAACACGTACGACGGCCGAAACCTCCCCGGTACCGCCAGCGTATCCACGAATGCTGCTTGAGGATCCCTCGTCCTTGCTCTGAACAGGGGCGGATCCAGAAGAAAATGATAGGGGGGGCACCATGGAAGGGGCAAGTGTATTTGCGTGCGGCTTCGGTGCATGCGCTTCCAGAAATGGGGTATGTCCCCACTACAAGGGGCAGCATGTGAGGGGCAGGGGGCAGCATGTGAGGGGCAGCATGTGAGGTGCAGGGGGCAGCGTGTAAGGGGCAGGGTGAAGGGGGCAGTGTGTGAGAGGCAGGGTGCAGGGGGCAGCGTGTGAGGGGCAGGGGGCAGTGTGAGAGGGTCAGGGTGCAGGGGGCAGCGTGTGAGGGGCAGGGGGCAGCGTGTGAGGTGCAGGGGGCAGCGTGTGAGGGGCAGGGTGCAGGAGGCAGTGTGTGAGGGGCAGGGGCCAGGAGGCAGCGTGTGAGGGGCAGGGTGTGGGGGCAGTGTGTGAGAGGCACATACCACCATATACTACATATAGACCGTATCGCCCCCCCCTTAGTGCCCGCCACCGCGGCAGCAGCCGCACACACGTTAAAGGTAGCTGGCACAGGCTGGCAGCCGCGATACAGCAAACAGCATACTCACTGTGACAGGCTGATATACACAGTGAGTCACTGTCTCCGTCCTGCTGCTGCTGCCTCTGCGGCTCTGCCTGCTTCGATCGGCGCCTCTGTCTCCTCTCTGTGTGGCCGCTGGGGAGCCTGGGCTGGCTGGAAGTGAAATCCAGTCCACGCGGTCCAGGGTCCACCACTACGCGCTGCCTGACTCCTTAGCCTGTCCCGCAGCCCGCTCCGTCTCCCGGCCTCCGTGCGCTGCTGCCTGCTGGTCACATGCAGTGCAGCAGGAGAGGAGGAGGGAGGGAGGGCTGCACTCACTGTGGGCTTGAGCCGGCTCTGGTCCCAGCGGCAGCTGTCAAATCAGCGTGCGCTGACAGCCTGCTGGGGCCGGGCCGGCACAAATGGAAAAAAAAATCCTCTGCCCTGAGACTTAATGGGGGGGCACGGGCCCGAGTGCCCCCCCCCTGGATCCGCCACTGGCTCTGAAGACCGGAACCTTGTGATTGTGTCGAGACGCCATCAGATCTACGTCTGGAAGGCCCCACCTTTCCACTAGGAGTTGAAACACTTCTGGATGGAGGCCCCACTTGCCGGCATGTACGTCCTGACGACTGAGAAAGTCCGCTTCCCAATTCAGGACTCCCGGAATGAATATTGCCGATATGGCCGGTAGATGGCGTTCTGCCCACTGTAGAATCCGTGAGACTTCCTTCATTGCTAGGCGGCTTCGAGTGCCGCCTTGATGATTTATGTAAGCCACTGTGGTGGCGTTGTCTGACTGTACTTGAACAGGACTGTTCTGAATTAAATGCTGGGCTAGGTTCAATGCATTGAAGACCGCCCGCAACTCCAGAATATTGATCGAGAGGAGGGACTCCTCCTTGGTCCACCGGCCCTGAAGGGAGTGTTGCTCCAGCACCACGCCCAACCTCTTAGACTGGCATCTGTCGTCAACAGGACCCAGTTGGATATCCAGAACGGACGGCCCCTGCACAGTTGTTGGTCCCGGAGCCACCAGAGCAGCGACAGACGGACCTCCGAAGTCAATTAGATCATTTGAGACCTGATCCGGTGAGGCAGGCCATCCCATTTGGCTAGAATCAGCCTCTGGAGAGGGCAAGAGTGAAATTGAGCGTACTCCACCATGTCGAATGCTGACACCATGAGGCCCAGCACCTGCATCGCCGAATGTATCGACACTTGCGGACGAGATAGGAAGCAACGAATCCTGTCCTGAAGTTTCAGGACTTTCTCCTGAGACAGGAACAACCGCTGGTTGTGAGTGTCCATTAGTGCCCCCAGATGCATCATGCTCTGAGCAGGGATCAGGGATGACTTCTTCCAGTTGATGAGCCACCCGTGGGCTTGCAGAAACTGGACCGTCACATCTAGATGACGCAGGAGAAGTTCTGGGGAATTTGCCAGGATTAACAAGTCTTCCAAATACGGCAGTATCCTGACCCCTTGACGGCGGAGTACCACCGTCATCACCGCCATGACTTTTGTAAAGACTCGCGGAGCCATTGTTAAACCAAAAGGTAACGCCCAAAACTGGTAATGGCAGTTGCCAATCGCAAATCTCAGGTATTGCTGATGAGACACTGCTATAGGAATATGCAGTTAAGCATCCTGTATATCCAGGGAGACCATGAAGTCCCTAGGTTCCAAGGCCAGAACTATAGAGCGAAGGGTTTCCATCCAGAACTTGGAAACCTTCACAAACCTGTTCAATGCCTTGAGGTTGAGAATGGGTCGGGAGGACCCATTCGGTTTCGGGACTAGAAACAGCGGAGAATAGTACCCCCGGCCCCTCTGAGCAAGCGGCCCAGGAGGGTCTGTACCACCGAATGTAGAGTGTTTGCCTTTGTCTTGCCCAAAGGGACATTTGTCTGGCAAAATCGATGAGGGGGTCGGTTTTTGAAGACTATGGCGTAACCTCGAGTGACGACATCCCGTACCCAGGCATCTGAAGTGGTCTTCAACCATTCCTGGGTATACCCTAGAAGCCGGCCCCCCACCCTGGGATCCCCCAGGGGGAGGCTCGCCCCGTCATGCGGCCGGCTTATCTGTCTTGGAAGCTGGCTGATGGGCCGCCCAGGATCTTTTGGGCTTAGGCTTACCAGGTTTGGAAGTGCGGGCCTGCTTGTTGTACTCCCGACCTTTTGCTTTACCTGAAGGACGAAAGGGGCAAAATGAAGTACCTTTAGCCTTCGACACAGAAGGAGCAGTACTTGGCAGACAGGCAGTTTTGGCAGTAGCCAAGTCAGCCACAATCTTATTTAAATCCTCCCCAAACAGAATATCTCCCTTGAAAGGGAGTACCTCCAGGGTTTTTTTTGAGTCCAGATCCACAGACCAGGATCTCAGTCACAATATCCGGCGAGCCAGGACTGACGTAGTAGAGGCCTTGGCTGCCAGGATACCGGCATCAGAAGCCGCCTCTTTAATATAACGAGAAGCTGTGACAATATAAGACAAGCATTGTCTAGCATGGTCAGAGGAGATTTCAGCATCTAACTCCAAGGCCCATGCTTCAATGGCCTCTGCAGCCCAAGTAGCTGCAATAGTGGGCCTTTGTACAGCACCCGTGAGGGTGTAAATCGCTTTTAGACAACCCTCCACACGTTTATCCGTAGGCTCTTTTAGAGACGTGACGGTAGTGACCGGTAGAGCTGAGGAAACCACCATCCTAGCCACATGTGAGTCCACTGGAGGAGGCGTTTCCCAATTCTAAGACAGCTCCAGCGCGAGGGGATAGCGAGCCAGCATCTTCTTTTGAGGCACAAACTTCGTACCCGGGTTTTTCCAGGGTTCCTGACATATATCAATTAGGTGGTCAGAGTGAGGTAAAACTTGTTTAATCACCTTCTGACGCTTGAACCTATCTGGTTTCTTAGGAGGAACGTATGGCTCGGGATCATACGTAATCTGTAAAATTAACTTAATAGCCTCCAAAAGATCAGGAACATCCACACGTGAACCACCCTCCCCATCAGCCGTATCTGAGTCAGAACCTGTGGGGTCAGTGTAAGTGCCGTCTTCATCCGACGAGGTGTCAGTGACAGCAGTGGATTGTGAGGAGACAAGCGCTCGCGTAGATGACCCCTTGGACGTAGGCGAGCGACGGTTAGACTTTTTAGTAGTCAGGTACTGGTTCAACTTCTTTAATTGAGCAGATAAATCGTCCGCCTACGGCGGGTTAGCTGCAGGGACCACAAACGGTTGTACCGGCATTGGGGGTCCCATAGGGGGTGTTAGTTTATGAACTAGCGTATGCAGAAGCGTGGAAAAAGCGGCCCACGGCGGGTCATTATTTGACCCTTTGCCACCGTACCACTGGGGGGCAAGGAGCCCCCAGAGCCCAAAGTTGCTATATTCTCCTCATAGGTATCTGCGGCTTCAGCAACACCAACAGTGTGTTCAGCCCCAGAACCGTTACCCTCAGAAGCAGACATGATATAACTTGCAGTATCAGGTAACACAGTACATTTTGTCAGCAGCACAATACCTCTAGCCCAAACCCCTGCGCAGTGTAGTCAGCACCAGCAGAGATAAAGGAGAGATCTGGTGACTAAATCACAGAGAAAAAAACGTAATACAGTATATCTTTGTGAAAATCCTATATCAGATAACACCTGACGCACCAAGCCCCCTCAGGTTATAGAATATAGGGATAGCAGGTTGAGTGAAAGACACGAAATGGACAACACACAGCTATCAAATGCACACACATATAGTCACAGTTGTACAATGCAGAGGTTATTACTAACAATAATACTGCACTGGACTAGCTTATACAGCTATATAACAATAGATATAACAGTACACAGTAAGAACTGGATGTATATCACAGGGTAATTGTACTAGGAAACCCTGACTAAATGCACTCTTTCTTAACTATCACTGTCTAATAGGCAGGTAGAATACTTAAGTGTCTTGTAAAGTCACAGCACTGACAACCAGGCGGCTTTACATAGGAGGATTTGCCCAAGCAGTCCCAGGAACAGTGAGCTGAGGGATAATGGCGCCGCAGACACTGACAGGGAGTGAGGGAGAGACAGATATGCAGCTCCAGGGTGGGAACATTTGCAGAAAATGGCGCCCTGGGGCTGGGGGATGGGCTTCAGGTCCAAGCTCTATCCCCCTGCTGGCAAAACCACCGGGTACTGCGGGCTCTAATAAAATTGTTTATAAAGAAAACCTGACCTGTCCCATGCCCTGGTGATCTAGTGGGATCGCCTGTACTGCCACAGTGTCCACCGCCAGCGCGTGCCGCCCGCCTCCCACTGACCGCGCCGGATCGCGATAAACTCCCGAAGCGCTGCCACGCGATCCCGGCAGAGCTGTCTTAACAGCAGTGTAGGCCCCTGGGCACAGCAATGCACTGGGGCCCCTACCTATCCTCCAGCGGTAGGGGTGGGGGTGCTGTCAGCGGCAGCTTTGATGTCCCGCGGGGGGGGGGGGGGGGGAGAAATAATTTGTGCTAATTACTCCTTTACTGGACAGATGGGGCAGGAAGGAGAACACTAGACTGTAGAAGGGGACATTGGGCTGAATGAAGGGGCCCCGGTACATGTTTAATACGTAGGGGAGGGGTCGATAGTGGAGTGGGCTTAATATTCATAATTTTCCGGTGGGAGGGCAGCTTGCTTTACTGCAGAAGATATCTCCAGTTCCTGGAAATAGATTTCTTAGCTTTAATGGAATAAACCAAACTAGAGAGTCCCACCTTTCAGGGAGGTACTGGGGATTTGGGAATCAGAGTTCAGGGTCCAGAGAAATCCACAGACGATAATATAAAACTGCATACCAGGCGTGTGTAGCTGTAGCAGGGACCAGCTACTGGAAGGCTGATATCTCTGGTTTTGGGCATAGTAGAGACAAGCTGCCAGTATTCACCAAAAGGGGAGAGTCCCGGCTTTTGGAGTATACCCTCAGAAAAACTCTAAGTCAGACAGAACCCGAGATATCTGGCTGGGAAGAACAATTAACAGGCTTGGATGGGGACCACTGCTTTGAATTCTGATATCTCCGGTTCCCCAGGGCCGATTTTAAAAAATCTGGTACCCCTCGAAAGAGGGGACCCTCAGCTATTGGCCTAGGGCCCTTCTACTCCTGGGGCCCTTGGGCAAGAGCCCATTGAGCCCATACGAAAAGACGTCCCTGGATCCCGGAGAGCCCCCGTCGTGTGTGCCTGACAAGAAGAAAACCGGAGCCTCCTGCTGTAGTTACCCGGCAACCAGGGCTCGGGAGTGTACAGCACCACTGGGGAGAGCCGGAGCTGCAGCTGTGTATGTCCACTGACATGTAACACTGCTGCTGCCCTTGAAGTCTTCACTTTTTTCCCTCAGAAAAAAAGCTCTTCTTAGGGCTGCCTGGAGCAGCCCCTCTGTTAAGTGCCTGCTACTGCAGCACCAACTACAAAACTGAGATCCTGTGCAGGGAGGCGGGGTGGGTATCCGTTCATATGGTCGACCATGTTATGGTTGACAGTCATTAGGTCGACCACTATTGGTCGACATTGACACGGTCGACATGGACACATGGTCGACACATGAAAATGGTCGACACGTGAAAAGGTCGACATGAGTTTTTTAACTTTTTTTTTCTTTTGGGGAACTTTTCCATACTTTACGATCCACATGGACTATGATTGGAACGGTAAAGTGTGCCGAGCGAAGCGGTAGCGGAGCGAAGGCACCATGCCCGAAGCATGACGAGCGAAGCGAGCCATGCGAGGGGACGCGGTGCACTAATTGGGGTTCCCAGTCACTTTACGCAAAAAACGACACAAAAAAAAGTTAAAAAACTCATGTCGACCTTTTCATATGTCGACCTTTCATGTGTCGACCATTTTCATGTGTCGCCCATGTGTCCATGTCGACCATGTCAATGTCGACCAATAGTGGTCGACCTAATGACTGTCGACCATAACATGGTCGACCATTCATACCGAAACCGGCGGGGTGATATAGGAGGCGGCGCTATGTATTCTGGGAACAGTCAAAGCTTTGTGCCTGTTGGTGCCTCGGATCAAGATCCTACTCTACACCCCATTGTCCATTCCTTGTGGAGCCCAGTGTACCCCGCAGCAGAAAAACAGGCAACATTTTAATTCCACCCAATGAATTGTATTTCTTTTACCATGGGCTCACACTCAGTGAATATTATCGATCAAAAAAGGTCCCACGTGGCCTACGAGTAAAAAAAATAGTCCACCAATTGGTAAAAATGACCCTACTTTTTGTAAACGTTGGGTCAGTATACTCCATAAATGCTCGTTTGATTTGACATTGTTAATTATTGAGCAGAGCTTCAAGGAAGTCAATAAATTATAAGAAAAAATTGCTCAGTTTGAATACTTGCACAAAGTCACTTTACTAGATGATCCTGATAACAAATGGTGCAGTATGATAACCAGCTTCAGACTGACAAGCGTGACATCAAATATAAGAAAGAGAAACACATAAAAGTTAATGCAGATTATATGAGTATCATACAGTGTATTAATGGACACATAATAGAAATAATGTAGAGCACAGAAAGCCTTTTTTTTTTTTTTTTTTTAGACATGGCCGACAGGGACAACGTAAATTTGACTCATCCAGTGAATTTAAATCCTCTGAGGGTGACATTGACTGTGGAGACGCAAGATTTACTTCAACAGGGCACCCTTTAGGGCCGACTAACATCAGTAGCAGAACTATAGAGTGGAGGGCCCAAGTGCAACAATATGCTTTGGGGACCCCGCCCCCTTTCAACTGCAGCCGCTGCTGCTCCCCTCTTTATCCTTCCCCAAGGGCAGCATATAGAAACACAGAATTTGACGGCAGATAAGAACCAATTGGCCCATCTAGTCTGCCCATGTACACACATATACTAGGGTTCATTTTTATTGGGAGCCAATTAACCGACCACTTAATTCCCTCAGATGATCTGCCAAAAGTCATCCATGCATTTGTATCATCTCGTTTAGACTACTGCAATGCCCTCTACCTTAGTCTCCCAGCAAAAGAATTGCAACGCTTACAGCTGGTGCAAAACACAGCTGCCAGGCTGTTAACCAACCAACCCCGGTCTAGCCACATAACACCCATCCTCTACTCCCCCCCCAATACACAACAGCACCTAGATCCCCCCCATACACTACAGCACCCAGACACCCCATATACACTACAGCACCCAGACACCCCATATACACTACAGCACCCAGAACCCCCCATACACTACAGCACCCAGATACCTTCCCATACACTACAGCACCCAGACACCCCTCCCCCCCTTATACACTACAACACACAGTCATCCTGCCCAATCATTCCAAAATCTAGACATCCCGGCAGCCGGGAGAAGCGTGGGTGGGACAAGCTATCGAGAAAGGGCGGGAGGTGTCTGTCCTGTGTGTGGATCCTGTGGGGGAGCTGTCATATGAACTATGAAGTTGGGGTGGCTGATATGCGGTAAAGTACCTGTTACAGAGAGCCCTGCCATGTCATGAGCCACACTAGAAAAGCTGGGAGGATAAGCCGAGGCGGAGAGCTGGCCGAGGCGGAGAGCTGGCCCGTGCAGTAACGGAGACAGCCAAGACTCAGTGGAGGAGACACGCAAGGAGAGGTGGTGAGAGAAGAGCGGATAGGACACTCCTGCTCTGGCCGGGTTCCTGTCACTTCCAGCCACTAGAGCAACTCTGGCGATGGGCGCAGCACTTCCCGCGGCATACAGTGAGTCAATGTGACTTATTGTAAGGGGGGCGGCTGTGGGCCCATTCACCCCAGTGGGCCCCAGTGCAACGCACCGGCTGCACCACTAGTAGTTCCGCCACTGACCACCAGATCTGAGGAGGGAGGTGAAAGTGGACGTGGCGGTACACCAGGAGGGGTGGACAAAGCCAAAGGAAAAGGATGTGGCAGAAGACCTCCACTGCAACCAAAAACTTAATTTTTAACTTGTCTACTTATGAGTTGTCCTATCTAAGGGTCTTATTTGTGCCGACCATGAAATTTTAAAATTTTCAATGGCAACTTGAATGAAACAACCTACACCGACAACTTAAACTCTGAATTTTTTACTGAGACTCCTTTGCCCACTGATAATACAGGTGTTAAACTGCCTCAACAATTAGTTAAATTACAACCTCAATCTACTGTACCTTCGAGCCCCAATCGTTCAATGCATCCATCAAGACCTTTATGCACCTTCTTGACAATGATGTCACTAATCTGGTACAAAAGCGGACCAATACACGACATAATCTCACTAAGGATGAGCACTTTGCATTACAGAGAAAGTCTACCAAGAATACCATTGTATTACGCCCCACGGATAAAGGGGGTGCCCTGGTTATCCAGGATATGGCAGATTACAAAACGGAAATAGAGAGACAGCTGCAAGACTCTAGTACATATGGGATGCTGCAGGCTAATCTGGCCTCCATTTTTAAAAAAGAATTGGAACATACCATCAAATAAGCTGTAATTGCAAAGACAATTTTGTCTAAATTGGCCCAAGTGCTAATTCCGGAACATCCAGTAGTACCTATTTTGTACACAACCCTGAAGGTCCATAAATTCCTGGTTCAGCCGCCTGGGCGACCCATAATTGGGTCACTATATCAGGCAGTGGCTGTTCAATTGGATACACTTTTCCAGCCATGTATTAGAGCACATCCCAGATATTTGCTGGACACTACTACACTGCTTAGAAAATTACAATCCCTACCTATCATGGATGGTAATATATGGATGTGCGGTATGGACGTACAGAGTCTGTATACTGTCATACTGCACCAACAGGGCCTTTCAGCAGTGCGGAAGTTTCTGTCCAATCACCCATTATATGAAGAACCGGGTTTGGATTTTGTCCTAGATCTGTTACATCTGAGATTAACAAAAAACAAAATTTCTCTATGATAATAAATGTTATCTTCAAATTATGGGCTGTGCAATGGGGTCCAATATGGCCCCATCGTACTCTATGTCAAAGTCAAAAATATTACATGGAGAGAACATACAAACTCCACACATTATGAGTAACTATGCTTGCAAATACGCACAGTGAGCACAGCAATATATGGTAACATACGCACTCACACAGACATGCCACAAAGATATATCTGATATTTAATCCACATAGCACACAATTTACACATAGCCTACACACACCACACCAGCAAGTTACATTTGCTTCATAGGTATAACAACAGAGGGATTCAACTTTACAGGATATGAGGGGACAGAATTAGGTTAGGAGGTGGTGTTTGGTATCCAGTTGTACAGTATTTCAAGGGCAATATTCCGATGGCAGTTTACAGAAAATAGCACACTCCTGAGCATAGATATGCGCAGAAATATATTATTAATATCACATTGTATCACACTGTGTTTACTGTACTCCTGATATTCGGCGGGAACCCAGTGGAGGACACCTGCAAGTGCACATGGACCAGGCATCGCCCTCCTATTCAAACCGACCTATGACCCCTCATGTACTGTAAATTAACAGCCCTTTGACCTATGAAAGAAGAGATTACAGTTTCCTTTGTTTCATGCTTTGGACTATTGTATAAACACCAAGCCTCCTGGCCGGCCTCAGTCTATTCTCTGAAGGTCATCTTTCCAGATTGACTGAGGACCGCATCCGGGTGGCGCAGGCGAACAAACGTATGTATCCATTGATTGTAGTCTTTTCTCTTGTAGTACAGGTTGAGTATCCCATATCCAAATATTCCAAAATACGGAATATTCCGAAATACGGACTTTTCTGAGTGAGAGTGAGATAGTGAAACCTTTGTTTTTTGATGGCTCAATGTACACAAACTTTGTTTAATACACGAAGTTATTAAAAATATGTATTAAATGACCTTCAGGCTGTGTGTATAAGGTGTATATGAAACATAAATGAATTGTGTGAATGTAGACACACTTTGTTTAATGCACAAAGTTATAAACAAATATTGGCTAAAATGACCTTCAGGCTGTATGTATAAGGTGTATATGTAACATAAATGCATTCTATGCTTAGATTTAGGTCCCATCACCATGATATCTCTTTATGGTATGCAATTATTCCAAAATACGGAAAAATCCCATATCCAAAATACCTCTGGTCCCAAGCATTTTGGATAAGGGATACTCAACCTGTATTGTATTTCTCTGTGAACCCCCTTTTAAGTAAATATTTGTTGCTGCGTTGGACCACAACATAACATACAATTGGTGTCGCATTCCTTTCCTGTTAGGGGTTAAAGTGTATTCGGCCGCACGTGTAGCTACTTTGTGCTTACAGCGTGCTTACGCAACGTGTACGCATTTCATAGAGGTTTAACACACACAAGCTTAGAGGTCGCAGCGGCCTGAACATTTCTGTATTAAGGTAGTACTTTTTCTTCCTGTAAGTTAAACGAATTTAACATCTAACATATACATATTTGACGTAGAAGAATCCATCTTCTTTGGTGACCCCAACATCGCGGACAGGATCGTTATGTACACACGTTACATTGACCATCTCCTGGTATTTTGGAGGGGCCCCAAGGAAGATCTGGTAGCACTTGTTGATAGTCTTAATAACACAGACAGTCCAGTAAAGTTGACGGTAACTGTCAGTAATGAGCTGGTCAATTTTTTTGATGTATGTATAACATTACAAAATGGTAAAATGCGACCAGTTTATTCTCTAAGAGTACAGATCGCAATAATTTACTTAGGTATGGTAGTTGTCATCCGAGATCTTTAATACAGGGGTTACCATATTCTCAATTTCTTAGAATTAAATGCATTACATCGGATCCTCAAGTAGCAGAGCTTCAATTACAACATTTGAAACAAAAATTAATGGATAGGGGCTGCGATGAAGATCAGCTTAATAATGCCTTGTTACAAGTTTTGCAACTTGACAAAGAACAACTATTGAGACAACAAACAGTTAAAGATAAACCACCATGGGCGTGGCCACGGCGGCAAGGGACTAGGCAGCAGGATCGAGGAGCTCCCTGGATATTAATCCTGTATCGATCCTGGGGCTCCTTTTGTGGTCTTCTGTGGACTCCTCTCCTGTCTGGCGGCACTCGGGAGGCGGCAGGCACCGTTGTGGACCCGTGTGAGAGTCCCCGGCTCGCGCCAGCGGCCGCCCGGACTCTGGGCCTAGGCCGCAATTCAGTCCCCGGCCTCGATTTTGGAGCTCAGCCGGGCGCGTGCGCGCGCGCACACGATCGTGCACCCGAGGCGGCCACAGCGGCTAGCGGCACCGGAGGAAAGCGGCACCCCACTCCTGCACCCCCAGGGCTCCACACATAAATGATCCTGCTCCCCTGAAGGCTGGTGCAGGGAGGGAAGAAGGGGAAGTCTGTGTGCTGGGCGGCCATTTTACTTACAGCTCCCTGTGTCTCTCCTCACAGCAGAGTGCAGTTTGGGTGAAGATTGTACTGGGCTGGAGGAATAGTACTGGTCCCAGCTGCCCTGCCTATTGCTTATGCTGTTGGAATACCATACACTGGACATTTATTTATACCACTGGACTCCCCTGGTCCCCCTTCTCCCTTCAATATAACAGCTGGCTATCCCAGTGCCTGGCGTGCTGCTTATACTGCATTTACCACCCACTGCTATACTTCTTGACACTGAATATCGGGACTCTGAGTATTGCTAGACCTTGATACGATGGTGAGGGGCGGCCAGAGTGCGGCCGCGGCTAAACTGGAGAAGTTTGCTCGACAGCCTGCAACCCAGTCGACGCAGTCATCTCCTAAGCTCTCCCCCCCTGCCAGAATGGATCCCTCGGCCGGGGCCGACTCAGGGGCGAATGCACAGCCATCTGCTCCTTCCATCCAGCAGGTCCTGGAGGCCATAGCGGCCAGTGAACAGCGTCTGTCAGACAAGATGGAGAAGGTGCAGTGTGATTTATCACTGCTGCGGCAGGACGTCCAGCGAGTGCGGGAGAGGGTGGGCGAAACTGAGACAAGTGTCTCCAACTTGGAAGACCTCAGCGGCCCTTTACAACGATCGGTGTCTGCAGTTACACAACAAGTCACAACGATGCAAACCAAACTCCTGGACATGGAGGGCAGACTCCGCAGAAATAACGTGAGGTTCGTAGGCCTCCCCGAAAAGGAAGAGGGGGCACACCCCGAAGATTTTTTGGAGTCCTGGCTAAAAAAAGGAGGTATACGGTGCTGAATCCTTTACCTCTCAGTTTGCAGTGGAGCGGGCTCACCGCGTGCCCTTCCGGCCTTTACCCCCAGGCGCCCCGCCACAAACTTTTATAGCAAAATTCCTGCACTACAAGGACCGGGACTCTGTCCTGCGCCTGGGACGCGTGAAGGGCCCCCTGATCCGGAATGGAATCCGGGTGTCGGCATTTCCGGACTTTGCAGCGGACGTTCAAAAAGACCGGGCCCAGTTTCTTCCCATTAAGCGACGCCTTCGTGACCTGAATCTGTCCTACTCGATGCTGTTTCCCTCCAGGTTGCGTGTGGTGGCGGACGGGGAGACCAAATTCTTCAGCTCGCCCAGGGAGGCGGCTTCCTGGTTGGACAGATATGCTCCGGGGGTCCGCCAGCTGGCTCCAGACTGACATCGGGTCGCCCTCCTCTATGGGCCCGCATTCCGCAAGTATAAGTCCAGGGAGCTTCCTCTCGTTTAGTGGTTCTGGACTTTGCTGAGAAGTGTTATAAACGTATAAACGCATAAAGGTTTTGGTATTGGGGTTGTTTTGATCTGTACGCCTGGTACAGTGTTACCGTAGGCTTTGGGATCTCCAGGGCTAAAGTTTGGTTAGGGATATGGGTATGCCACAGTTCGGGGAGGTATACGGGGTGGGGGGATGTTTGGGGGCCGCTGTTGGCCTCTCAGCAGTTTTCCTGTTATATGTTTTGAATTTACGAAGCCTATATACTTGTTATTCAGAGGGTGTGGTGGGGTTGCACTGTTTTCTGGGGTTCGGCTCGAGGTCCGGGGCCTGCGGACGACATGATTATGTGAGCGGAGCGCCGGGTGGACGGGCGGTTGCTAGGAGTGCTGTGCCCCTGTTGATAACTTGGCCGACATGCCTCCCTTAAAAATGTTGGCGTGGAATGTCCGGGGCATCAAACAACAAAGTTAAGCGATCCTTAGTATTTAAAATGATCAAGAAATATGGCCCGGATATCATTTGTTTAAGCGAAACCCACTTGGAGGGAAATAGGCTGTTGTCACTCCGTAGGCCTTGGGTGGGGTGGGCGTATCATTCCTCGCACTCCTCTTATTCCCGAGGGGTGTCGGTAATGATAAAGAGGACTGTTCAGTTTGAGATGATCAGGGTAAATACAGATCCACACGGTAGATACGTGTTCATAGAATGTAAACTGTTTTCACGTAATTTTTTCCTATTGTCTGTGTATGTTCCCCCCCCGTTTTCATATGATGTCCTGCAAAAGGCCGCCTCATTTGTTGCCTCCTCCCCCCACACCCCTGTCATCTGCCTGGGGGACTTCAACACTGTGTTGGATGCCTCTTTGGATAGATGGAGGGCTCCTCGAGATCAAGGGGCGGGGGGCGGCCTAATTTAATCTAGATCTAAATTTGCAGACTTTCTAGATAGTATGCAGTGGGTAGACGCCTGGAGGATTCGGAATCCTAATCTTCGGCAATACTCCTGCTATTCGGGTACACATGGCTCTTTTTCCAGAATCGACCTGGCCCTGGTCTCGCCTGGGCTTCTGCCTGGCGTGACGGATGTCCGTTATGAAGCACGGGGGGTGTCCGATCATTCACCCCTGGTGCTGTCAATAGATGGGGAATGTCAGAGGGGACAGTCATATTGGCGGCTGCATCCATCTTGGCTGGCCCAGCTGGGCGATTGCCCGGATTTAGCGCCCACATGGGAGGGATTTTTTGCGGATAATGCGGGAACGGCCCCGGCCCCGGTTGTTTGGGATGCATTCAAAGCGTATTTGCGAGGTACATTGATTGGCAAAATTGCTGCCTGCAAGGTGGCTCGCAGGGCGACGGAAAGACAGCTTGAGACTGAGTGTAGGGACCTGGAGACGCGATACCTGACTGAGGGTACCCCTGCGCTGAAAACCCACTGGCTGGTGGCTCAGGAGGCCTGGCTGGCTCACCTTTCAGACAAAAATGCACGTTCCCTCCTGTTTAGGGCCACTAACATCTATATGCAGGCGGACAGACCAGGTAGTTTGATGGCCCACTTAGTGCATTATGACCGACCTGGGACCACGATAGCGCAGCTGCTTGACTCCGACGGCTCCACGGTAGATAACACCCCTGACATCGCACAGATGTTCCTCAGCTACTTTAGGGAGGTATATGATAGTCGACTGACATGTTCCACGGAGGACTTAGACCTATACCTGACAAATATTCCCCTTTCTAAACTCTCCACTAAGGCTAGGGACGCCTTGGAAGCGCCTCTGACCCTGGAGGAGGTGACGTCGGCGGTGGAGGTGTCTCCTAGTGGTAAATCCCCGGGTAGTGACGGTATTCCCACGGAACTGTATAAACAATACATTGAGTTCTTTGGTCCTCAGCTGCTTGACACGTATGTTGATATGTTTGCTGCTAACAGCCTTCCTCCTTCAATGTCCGAGGCGATTCTCATAATGCTTCCAAAACCTGGTAAGGACCCCAAGCTGTTGGAGTCCTACAGGCCGATCTCCCTTATCCCCACCGATGCCAAGATCCTGGCGAAAATTCTTGCGATCCGGCTCAACCTAGTAATTGAATCTATAATTCATCCGGATCAAACCGGCTTCATGCCTGGGAAATCCACATCCATTAATCTGCGCAGGCTGTACACTATTTTGCAGGCTCCTCATGACTTCCCCTCGGACGCGGCTGTGGTCTCACTGGATGCAGCCAAGGCATTTGACAGCGTTGAGTGGCCTTACCTGTGGGGAGTCATGAGGAACATGGGCTTTGGCCCAAACTTTATACAATGGATCAAATTGCTATACCAGAATCCACGCGCCAGGGTCCTGGTGAACGGCTACATTTCCTCCTCCTTCCCTTTGACACGGGGCACCAGACAGGGATGCCCCCTCTCTTCTGCCCTGTTTGCCATAGCCATAGAGCCCCTGGCTTGCTTGATCAGGTCGCACCCGGACATTGGGGGAATAGATACGGGTTCTTGCACTGATAAAATAGCCCTTTATGCGGATGACTTGCTGTTATTCCTTCGAGACTACGCGGTGGAGATGCCCACTGTGTTGCGGGTCATTGAGACCTTTGGTGGGTATTCGGGTCTCCGCATAAACTGGTCCAAATCGTTTATTATGCCCATTATAGGCTCCCTACCCCAGGTTCCGAAAATATCCCTACCGCTGTGTTGGACAGTCCAGTTTAAGTACCTCGGGATCCTAATTACCAATGACCCATCAGACTTTGTGCCCTTAAACCTTGACCCTCTTGTACAGACAGTAGTGCGCAAATCGAGAGCTTGGTGTAAGCTTCCGCTGACAATGACGGGTAGGGTCGGCCTCATTAAAATGGTAGTTTTGCCTAAACTATTGTATGTTCTCTTGCAGTCCCCTGTATACATCTTTCCAGCCTTCTTCAGGAAATTAAATAGTGTCCCGACGTCCTTGATATGGGCCAATAAAAGATCTAGAATAAAATTAACCACCCTTACCAGACAAAAAAGGGACGGCGGCTTGGCCTTGCCCCACTTCCAACTGTATTACTATGCTGCTCAGCTATCACATATCGGTATGTGGCTTCGAGAAGGGGAGGGGACTGGACTGGGTTGGGCATTCCTTCGGTGCTATTACCCGGATCTTTCCCCGACACAGGTCCTGGTGGGGGGGAAACCCTTCTAGATTCTCACCTCCTATTGTCTTTCAGGCTATGAAGATATGGCTAGCATTGAAGGGCCTGCTTGGGTACGAGGGTATGGACCCGGACACCCCCCTATGGCACTCCACATTGCTTAGCGAACTGGGGTCTCTAGAGGGCGGGGAGGTGTGGGCTCCATATTCGATAGTCTCACTGTCCCAGTTATATAGTGATGGTTCATTGAAATCGTTTCAGCAATTAAAGGAGGAGTTTGGACTCCCGAACTCTCACTTTTACAGATTTTTACAGCTCAGGCATGCCTTGCGGGCGCAGTTCGGAGATTCTCCCCCGGCGCTCCTCCCCTTCCCCATAAAAACATTTCTACATTCACTGGGTCGAGTCAAGGTGATTTCCTTCACCTACTCATACCTTCTTCAAACAATACATGCAGACCCGCTCTCGAATCTTCGGGAGAACTGGGAGTGTGACTTGGGTCCCATAGACGGGGAAGACTGAGAGGGCGCTCTGGGCAATTCGAGCCAGGTTACCAAATCGCTGCGGTTTCAGCAGATACAGCTTTTCATCCTGCATAGATCATACATGACGCCGAGCAGGCTGGCCAGATTTAGGTCTGATAGTGCTGATGTTTGCCCCAAGTGCGGGGCTGCCGGAGGCACATTCTGGCACCTCGTCTGGGAATGCCCGTTGCTGCAGGTGTTCTGGGCTGGGGTCGGGTCGATTCTGGAACATACGGGGATACCGAGAGGTTTGCTGACCCCGAGATTTTGTATTTTGGGGGTGGGCGATTCTGACTCAGGGTCCCGATGGGAAAGCATGTATGCCCGCAGTGTGTGCGCTCTTGCAAAGGTGTGTATTGCACGGACATGGATGGCCCCGCGTCCTCCCACGATACCTGCTTTCAAAAGCTTGGTAAACGATACTCTATTAAAAGAACGCTATGTATATATGAAATATAATGCCCGTACCAAATACGAGAAGATATGGTCTCCCTGGATCAATTCCACATACTCCTCCCTTGCCCTTCAGATTTAGAGGGCACCGGCTTCCGCTGCGGAGCGTTAATTGGGCCCTGGGGCGCTGGGCCGAGCCTTTACCTCCCCTTTAACGTAGTTGTTTGACTATCTAGCTGCCACACAGCACCATACACACCTTGGCTTGACTAGGCTTGAGTTTGTTTCAGAGGGTTCTGTTCGGGGGTAGTGGGGTTGTGGGCTATATAAGGCCCACTAGACGGGGTAATTACAATAAAGGTTTGGGGAGAAAATATCTAAAATGATAAGTATGTGAATCATGACCTGTTTACAGACTTCAGAAAATATGCATATTGTGGGAAGACTGCACGGGATAGCAGTACGGGGAATGTCATTCGTATATATGTGCACCCTTGGAAAAACGTATGACTCTGAATATCGTGTAATTCTAATTGTGCTTCCCAGTGTACACTGAAATGTCTGTATCTTTAATATGCTGTTGAATAAAAAATTACTCTATTTAAAAAAAAAAAAAAAAGATAAACCACCATTTCTTACATGGGTCAATAGGTTTACTGAGGTCAGTGCTAACATTAATAGGTGAGTAAAAAACTGTGACTGATCATTCAAAGTGACCCTGAATTAAGGTTAAACCATACTTAACTTATGTCATGTTACACCAGGAGACGCAATCTGTGTAACATCCTGGTTAAGACCATACCTCCCAACATGATCCTCTCCAGGAGGGACACAATGCTCTGCTCCTGGACTTTTTCTTAATTTATGATTGTCTGCACCTGTGATGAACACGTTAATGGATAGGAAAGGTGTTTCAGCACAGGTGATAGCAATCATAAATCAAGAGGGAAGTCCTGGAGCAGAGTATTCTGTCCCTCCTGGGGAGGGTCAGGTTGGGAGGTATGGTTAAGACTGATGTGTCTGGCATTCAAACCAGTTCATCTAGACCAGGGCTGGCCAAACCAGTCCTCGAGATCTACCAACAGTTCACATTTTCCAGACCACCTGGCTGGTGCACAGGTGTAGTCATTACTAATTAAGATGTGCTGCATTCATCCCTAACTGACAATTCTACAGATCTCCAGGAGTTCTGGAAAACATGAACTGTTGGTAGATCTCGAGGACCGGTTTGGCCAGCCCTGATCTAGACTTACCTTCAACAAATTAGGATGCCATAGATCATGGGTCTTCAACCTGTGGCTCTCCAGCTGTAGTAAAACTACACATCCCAGCATGCCTTGCCTTAGTTTTAACATGCTTTAATAGCAAAACTGTGGCAGGGCATGCTGGGATGAGTAGTTCCACAGCAGTTGGAGGGCCACAGGTTGAAGATCCATGCCATAGATGCACATGCACTACATGTCAATATCTCATCCCAGGAGGGGAATTTTGTCATCCATTATCTGGAAAGAGATATACTATACGCCATACCCTTGCTTGTAACTCTAGATTTGTGGTTTATCAAATCATTTGCCTGTGTGGGCTGCCCTACATCCGGAAAACGGAAACTGCGTTCAAAACTAGGATGACAGCCCATCACTTTGCCATTAGAGCTGCTATGGAATCGGATACTAGCGAGCAACCCGTTACTAGGCATTTTGCCCTAAAAGCACACCCTTTGTGTTCCTTGAAATATCGTGATAGATCACATCCCTGAAACATTACATGGGGCCTCAAACTATGACAGTGCGAGTCTGGATTGATTCATCGCTTGCAGACACTTGTCCCCAAAGGGCTAAATGAACATGTCGATCTGAGTGTCTTTTAATGGTTACCCTGTACCTGCTGAGTGTCTTTTAATGGTTACCCTGTACCCATTAGTACATATTTCGCTTTTATTTATGTATGTAATCTTGCTTCCATTGTACTTTGGTGTATTTATCCTATTGTATTTTCCGTACTGTATTTCTCTTATTGTATGTACTTTTTTGATCATATGCACTGTATTTTATGTCCCAGCGCTAGGTTGCTATGGTGATAGGATACACCATGTGTTGATGCAGTCACATGACGGATGTGATAATGTCACGACGAAGGCGCCGCCGACCGGGTGAGAGGTCTCGCCCCAGCAAACGTCATGACCGGTCAATGGGCGAGATGTCTGTTATAAGGCGAGAATTTTTAGGTTTGTATTGTCCTGATGAAAAATCCTTTAACGCTGTAATTATTTGACTGGAGTGCCCCATCCGTTGCTGTGTTTTTAATTATATACACTGCTCAAAAAAATAAAGGGAACACTAACATAACACATCCTAGATCTGAATGAATGAATGAATGAAATATTCTTATTAAATAGTTTGTTCTTTACATAGTTGAATGTGCCGACAACAAAATCACACAAAAATTATCAATGGAAATCAAACTTATTAACCCATGGAGGTCTGGATTTGGAGTCACCCTCAAAATTAAAGTGGAAAAACACACTACAGGCTGATCCAACTTTGATGTAATGTCCTTAAAACAAGTCAAAATGAGGCTCAGTAGTGTGTGTGGCCTCCACGTGCCTGTATGACCTCCCTACAACCCACACAAGTGGCTCAGGTAGTGCAGCTCATCCAGGATGGCACATCAATGCGAGCTGTGGCAAGAAAGTTTGCTGTGTCTGTCAGCGTAGTGTCCAGAGCATGGAGGCGCTACCAGGAGACAGGCCAGTACATCAGGAGACGTGGAGGAGGCCGTAGGAGGGCAACAACCCAGCAGCAGGACCGCTACCTCCGCCTTTGTGCAAGGAGGAACAGGAGGAGCACTGCCAGAGCCCTGCAAAATGACCTCCAGCAAGCCACAAATGTGCATGTGTCTACTCAAACGATCAGAAACAGACTCCATGAGGGTGGTATGAGGGCCCGACGTCCACAGGTGGGGGTTGTGCTTACAGCCCAACACCGTGCAGGACGTTTGGCATTTGCCAGAGAACACCAAGATTGGCAAATTCGCCACTGGCGCCCTGTGCTCTTCACAGATGAAAGCAGGTTCTCACTGAGCACATGTGACAGAGTCTGGAGACGCCAAGTAAAACGTTCTGATGCCTGCAACATCCTCCAGCATGACCGGTTCGGCAGTGGGTCAGTAATGGTGTGGGGTGGCATTTCTTTGGGGGGCCGCACAGCCCTCCATGTGCTCGCCAGAGGTAGACTGACTGCCATTAGGTATTGAGATGAGATCCTCAGACCCCTTGTGATAATGCAAGACAATGCTAGACCTCATGTGGCTGGAGTGTGTCAGCAGTTCCTGCAAGATGAAGGTATTGATGCTATGGACTGGCCCGCCCGTTCCCCAGACCTGAATCCAATTGAGCACATCTGGGACATCATGTCTCGCTCCATCCACCAACGCCACGTTGCACCACAGACTGTCCAGGAGTTGGCGGATGCTTTAGTCCAGGTCTGGGAGGAGATCCCTCAGGAGACCATCTGCCACCTCATCAGGAGCATGCCCAGGCGTTGTAGGGAGGTCATACAGGCACGTGGAGGCCACACACACTACTGAGCCTCATTTTGACTTGTTTTAAGGACATTACATCAAAGTTGGATCAGCCTGTAGTGTGTTTTTCCACTTTAATTTTGAGTGTGACTCCAAATCCAGACCTCCATGGGTTAATAAATTTGATTTCCATTGATCATTTTTGTGTGATTTTGTTGTCAGCACATTCAACTATGTAAAGAACAAAGTATTTAATAAGAATATCTCATTCATTCAGATCTAGGATGTGTTATTTTAGTGTTCCCTTTATTTTTTTGAGCAGTATATATACATAACCATTTATGCTGCTTGAAAAAGGCAAATAAAGTGCCGAAACGTTGCAAAGCTTATGCTGCCTATATTGTTATTTACTTCGGATGACTAAGCCCGCTGAGTGCCGTATGTTGGACGGACGTTTGTACATTATGGAATGAGCACCGCGGCAATATATGAAGAAGTGTGAGTGCCGGTTGTACGAATTGTATAATATATATATATATATATATATATATATATATATATATATATATACATATACATATACATATATACACACACACACACACACACACACACACACACTCATCCAATTGCCCCGGCACTCCGGTCACCCATCCGGGTGCAACTTGGCTCCTGGTGCCCTCCTAAGGGATTGCACACCTAAATATGCAAAGACTTAAAAACAATATGAAACATTAAAAACATGCTTTAATCCAAGTCTACGTTTCGGGGTTTGTAACCTAATACATATGTCCTGAGGAAGGGGTCACGAAACCCGAAATGTAGACCTGGATTAAAGCACGTTGTCAATGTTTGTAATTGTTTCAAGCCTCTTGAGAGCCGCCCCTATCCCAGTCTTTGTGAATATATATATATATATACATACACACACACACACACACACACACACACACACACACACACACATATATACATACACATACATACAAATGTGAGAGGGCAGCGGGACGCGGGGACGGGGGAAGTCGCTGGCCCCCGTTTCCCCCGGTCAGCGGCGGCGTTGCGGCGGGTCCTCCGTGCGGAGGGGCTTGCATCCGGTGGGATTCAAGCCCCTCCAATCGCGGGCGAGGATGGCGCCGGGCGGGAGCCAATCAGGGCTCGCGCCCGGTCAGCCAATCAGAGCATGCCGCGACGAGCCAATCAGAGCATGCCGCGACGAGCCAATCAGGGCTCGCCGCGTCATAGCGCCGCCCCCTCCCAGCGTCTTATAACAGACGCGGCGGAGCGGGAGCGGCCAGTCGGCGCCGGGGACGGAGCAGAGAAGAGCTCCAGAAGAAGAAGAAGAAGGAACAGAAGAAAGAAGGCGGCGGTGGTCCAGGAGAAGAGGCGGCGGCGACGGGAGCGGCCAGGAGGCAGAAGACAGAAGACGTCCCAGCGCGGAGAGCCTGTCGACGGCCGGGAAGACGACGTCGGGACGACCGCGGAAGAGGAGCCCACCGGAAGTCCCGGAGGAGAGTGCCGCGGTGTGTGGGAGGCAAAAGAGCTAACGAAGCTCCCCACCGCGGCCTCTCCCTACGGCCCGGTAAGCGGCCTCGTGCCGAGTCTCCAGCTTCCTCCTAGACCACCGGGTGATCGGGCGCTAGGCCCGTGGGCATAGTCAGGCCCTCTCGGCCTGTGGGCAATTAGTCGGGCCCTTCCGGCCCGTGGGCAATTAGATCGGGGCGTCTGGGCCTGTGAGGCCGCGTGCAGTCGGGGCTCCACCCGGCCCACGGCCTGTAAGGCCAGACCCGGCCATTCTAAACTGTGGGGTGTTGGGCGTTAGGCCCGCACTCCTATCAGCCACCCAGTCAGGCGGGCATTAGGCCCGGGGCATAACGGGCCGTAGGCCTGCGGGCCATAGGAGCACCTAGCAAACCACGGAGGTAGGAGATCATAAGGTGACCCAGGGCATTACGTTCGGGTCATCCCACGGTACCCACTAAGGAGGGAAAGACCATCGGGGTGTTCTCAAACCAAGCGGGGCCCTGTCCTTTTGTGTACCTCTGCGAGCGAGCTGTGCGGCCGCTCGGGCGGGGTACATTGTAGGCTGGGCACGGAGGGTCGGCTGACCCGCACGCCTTGGGTACACTCCCAGGGTGGGGGAAGAGCCGTGGAGAGTTGGTCACCACTAGGGCGAGGTGGCAGAACCTGCGTCGGATCGGATGGTAAGGTACTCTCCATTTATATTGTACTCACATTACTTTTGTGCTTGCTTGACCTGTTGTTAGTGATTAGGTGAAGTAGCCGTCCCAGTAAATTGTTGCAGTTCATAGTAGTTAGGCTCAGTTTGTTGTTAGCCGTTGTTTAGTTGTAGGGAGGCTGCTGTCATTCTTTTCCCCAGGAGCGGAGTGGCGTATCAAGCAAGTTGACAAGAGTACCAGCGTGAGTATTATTTGTGAGTGTGTGTCCTTGTCCGTGTTGAGCACCGGTCGCGGGATCCCGCTAGGCCTAGCGGGCTCGCTCCCACCTCGGTGCGCAAGTGCCAAATAGGTGACGATTGGGTAGCGGAGGCCCACGGGCCGATGATGACATTCACCTAAATCGGTGAACGTCGCAGCCACCCCCGGTGTGCCCCTTATTCCCCAGGCAAAGAGGGAAGTGGGCCCGCAGTGAGAGCTTTTCTTGTCCCCTTTAGCCGGCAAGTTCCGGGCGGAGGTCCCGAAGACACGTCCTCTGAAATCAACGCTGAGCGGGCGGAGTGTGTGCGCAGACGGAGGTAAGCAGTGATTCACTTACACGGCCGCTGGCTTCATACCACTTCAGCATCCTTACATTTGGCGTAGTCGGCAGGATCCTTAGAGAAGATGGATCGAGAAGTGGACAAGCCGGAGGACGACGGTAACGAGTCCCCCGAGGAGGTGAAGGACGCGACCAGCAATCCGCCTCGGGACAGGATACCCATCGGGGCGGCCCTCAACCACCTTGACAAGTTCGACGGGCAGAATGTGCCCTTGACGGAGTGGATCGAGCAGTTGGAAACCACGATCGACCTCTACCAGATTCCGAGGCGGGTACAGGTGAATTTGGCGTTGAAAGTCCTGACTGGCGACGCCCGGAAGACCGTAAGAGTACGCCCCGAGCGGCTTCGTAAAAGCCTGGCTGACGTCTTCACCATCCTGAGGGGCGTGTATGGGGAGAAGGCCACCACCACCACGCTGAAGAAGCGTATGTTCGCGCGGGTTCAAAGGGAAGATGAGACGATTTCTCAGTTCGCGAACGTGATCCAGGAATACATGGGTGAGATCCAAACGAGGGAAGATGAGGAGCTGATGACAGGAGACCCGGATTCCACCTTGAGAGGTATTTTGATTGGTGATAAGGTCGATGGGGATGGCGAGCTCACCTTCTTCGAAGTGTTGGAGATGGCGCTGAAGAAAGAAGAAAACGCGGAGCTCAGTTCCAGCGCCGTGTCCACACCACCCACTCAACCGATAGATAGGGTCCGGGCGCCAGAAGTTAGTCCCTTGGAGGGATGCATCAAGGAGCTGACCACCACGCTCCTTCTCGTCCAGGACGAAGTGTCCCAGTTAAGGCAGAGGGTGGAACGGGCCGAAAGCCGTGACGCCGACCCCGAAAGGAGGGGTTGGGACAACGAGGATCGGGCCAAAGAAAAGAACCCTCGGAGGAAAAAGGAGACGGAGACCGCTGGACGTCGGGGAGGGGAGGTGCGACCGAGGGGACCCCGCGAGTTGGTGTGTTGGGAATGTGAGGAGCCTGGACATTTCGCTCGGGATTGCCCGGGGCGCCGCTCCGGACGGGAGGGGCGTTGGAGACCTTTAAACTAAGGTCCCTCGCGGTAACGGGACAAACCGCGGGGGAAGGCGGCGCCCAAGTAGACGTCGTCAACTCATCGGACTTATTCGGTGAGTGTCCCACGGTAGTGGCGAGGTTAGGAGGGAGGGATCAACGTTGCCTTTTGGATACCGGATCGCAAGTGTCCACCATGTCCGAGAAGCGATTTAGGGAAGATTATGCCCATCTCACGACCACCAGTGTCGGGAATTGGATAACCCTAGTGGCCGCAAACAACCTTCCCATTCCCGTAACAGGGGTCGTGTGGATTGAGGTGGAGGTGTATGGGCAGTCCCTTGGAAAGAAGGGGTTCGTAGTGGTGAGTGGCGAGGAGTTTCACCATGGGCCGGTGATTCTGGGGATGAACATCCTACGGAGTCTAGATCGAGTGCTTGTACACGATAAGGGCCCCCAGTACTGGAAGTATCTGGGTGTGCAGAAGCCGGTGCAGCAAGCTTTCCAGAGGGTCGTCCAGCGGAACGAAGAGACCGCCTCTGTGGAAGCCTTGCGCCCCCTCGGCCTGATTAAGACACGACATAACCAAAGGGTGAGGATCCCAGCGAGACAGGAGGTGGTCCTGGAAGTACCCGTCCGTGCGCAGCAGCGGCTGGAAGGAAGGGAAGTTGTGATAGAACCTTGTTGGTTCAGGCAAGTGGAGGCCGGGTTGCTGCTGGCCAGAACCGTAGCGGTTGTACAGAATGGCACCGTACCCCTGCGGGTGTGCAACCTGGGAAACTCACCAATCAAGATCCCGGGCAGGTCGGTGCTGGCCCATCTAGAGGCTATCCCCGAGGGTGGCATTGAACCCGGCCCTAGGGTTACCTTGAAGCCGGACGCATGCGAGCCTTGGACGTTGGCCGTCGCCCTTGAGGAAAAACAGGAACCCACCGCGGAGTGGAACGGGGACGTGATCCTGAACCAGATGGATGTATCACTGGAGGGCCTTGGTACAGCAGAGGTGGACCGGGTGAAGCAAATGTTGTGGGCACGACAGAAGTCGTTCTCCCGCAGCGAGGAAGATTTTGGTCACACGACCGAGATAGAGCACGAGATCAACACCGGTGACAGTCTGCCCGCTCGGGAGCGCTATCGGCAGATTCCCCCGAAGCTGTACCAGGAGGTCAAGACCATGATCCAACAAATGTTAGCCAACGGCGTCATCAGGGAAAGTAAGAGACCATGGGCTGCCCCCATCGTGTTGGTAAAGAAGAAAGACGGGACCATCCGATTCTGCGTGGACTACCGGAGGTTGAACAGCTGCACCGTCCGGGACGCTTATCCGTTACCCCGCATTGAAGAGTCACTGGCGGCTTTAGGGAAGTCGCGCTTCTTCTCCACGTTGGATCTGGCCAGTGGGTACTGGCAGGTGCCCGTCGCGGAGAAGGATCAGGCGAAGACGGCATTCATTACGCCCATGGGGCTTTTTGATTTCTGTCGAATGCCCTTCGGGCTCTCCAATGCACCGGCCACGTTCCAGCGCTTAATGGAGCGCTGTCTCGGGGACTTGAACTTCGAGGCAATCCTCATCTATTTGGACGACATCATAGTGTTCGCCCCCACCCTGGAGGAACACTTGCTTAGGTTGGAACAAGTGCTCCAGCGATTGGAACAATACGGCCTCAAATTGAAACCACGGAAGTGCCACCTCTTGAAGTCCAGCTTGGAATACCTGGGCCATGTAGTCTCAGAGGAAGGGGTGCGGCCCACCCCCGATAAGATTGCCGCAGTCCAGGAATGGAGGACCCCGGGCAATGTGACGGAGTTGAGGGCATTTCTGGGATTGGTAGGCTACTATCGGCGGTTCATTCGAGACTTTGCCAAGATTGCAGGCCCCCTGCATGGACTGTTGCGAGGTGTTGCCACAGATGTGCGGAATCGGGCAGTGGCGTGGGACCAAGCACAGGAGGTTGCCTTCACGGGGCTTAAACAAGCCCTCACCCAGGCCCCCGTGCTGGCTTATGCTGACTTTGACAAGCCATTTATATTGTACACCGACGGGAGCCACCAAGGCCTGGGGGCTGTACTCTCCCAGCTGCAGGAGGGCCAGGAGCGAGTTATCGCATATGGGAGTCGGAGTCTCCGAGAGTCGGAGCGGAACCCTGACAACTACAGCTCGTTCAAGCTGGAGTTGCTGGCAGTCGTCTGGGCGGTCACCGAGAAGTTTGCAGAGTACCTGACCGCCACCGACTTCGAAGTGGTCACAGATAACAATCCCCTGTCGCACCTGCATACGGCTAAGTTGGGCGCCCTGGAGCAGCGTTGGGTAGCACGCTTGGCCAAGTTCTCCTTTAAGATCCGGTACCGGCCGGGTAAGGCGAATACCAATGCAGACGCCCTGTCCCGCTACCCGGTAGGGCTACCTACGGGGCTCACGGACGAAGAGAGAGAGAGAGAGAGTCAGGAGATCCCTGACCTTACCAGGATGACCCCCAGCCCGACCGGGCCCAGGGCAACACGCGGGATCCTACTACAGAAGGCCTTGCCGGATTGGGCAGCAGCACAAGGGCAAGACCAGGAGGTGCGGTGTGTGCGAGGGTGGAAGGAGCGGGACCACTGGCCGTCCGCCGCGGAGAGACTGCAGCTTAGCCCGTGGGGCAAGAGGCTGGTACGTCAGTGGGAACGATTGGCCGTACGAGGAGGGGTATTGTGCCGCCAGGCTTATCTCGAGCATGAGCTCCGGAAGGTGTGGCAGGTTGTTCTCCCCAGAGAGTTGGCCCGTGGTCTGGTGACAGAGGCCCACGAAGAAGGCGCACATTTTGGTACAGAGAAGACCCTGCAATGGGTCCGCCGGCAGTACTTCTTCCCGGGTTTACAGACCCTGGTGGAGAACGTGTGTCAGACATGTAGGAGGTGTGCTGTTACCAAAAGTGGCGAACAACGGGCACCAGTGCAGACCATTCGGACCACCAGACCCCTGGAGCTCCTCATGGTGGACTATGTCTTGGTAGGGGAGTCGGTGCGTGGGTACCAGTATGCCATCGTGATGACCGACCATTTCACCAAATTTACAGTGGTTGTCCCTACCATGGACCAGACTGCCGACACGGCGGCTAAGGCCATTGTGGAGCACTTTATCCGAAGGTACGGCTGCCCGGAGCGCCTCCATTCGGATCAAGGTGCATGCTTCCAAGGTCGGGTGATGGAGCGGCTGTGTCGCACCTATGGCATGAATAAATCAAGGACCACCCCGTACCACCCCCAGGGGAATGGAGCCTGCGAGCGATTCAACCGGACGTTGCTACAAATGCTGAGGGTCTTGGAGGCTGACAAGAAGCGGCGCTGGCCCGACTTTGTTCCAGGGTTGGTGTGGGTATACAACAACAGAGTACACCGGACCACGGGGTTCTCGCCTTATTTTCTGCTGTTCGGCCGACCAGAGAAAGACCTACAGGACCTCGATCTGTCCCTACCGGCGGAGGAGGAAGAGTGGACGCACAGTGGGTGGATTGAGGAGCAGAGACGCCGACTGACGTTCGCCCGGGAGGTGGCAGCGGGGAACATCGGGTCCAACCTGCACCCTAGCCCCGGGAGGTCGTTAGGAGGACCATTCGCGGAGGGACAAAGAGTGTTAGTCCGAGAGAAACGTCCTGGAAACAAATTGAGCGAACGATGGGAGGTGATGCCATACATCGTGCAGCGGCGAGTGTCTCCTGACAACCCCGTTTACGAAGTAAAGATGGAAGACGGGAGTGGGCGTGCCCGCACTTTACATAGGAACATGCTGCGTCCCTGCCTATTTGAGGACCTGCTCCCCATGGAGACAGTCCTAGGGGATACTCCGGGAACGGAGGAGGATGATTGGTGGATTCCGCCGCCTGAAGAGGCCTCGGACCCTCCGCCATCGGGAGAGTCAGCCGAGAGTGGTGAACTGGTGACTTCTGTGCCAGAGGTTCCCGTCCCCACCTCAGCAACCCTACCCAGGCGTTCAACGCGAACTACCCTTGGGGTGCCGTCCCCCCGTATCGCGGACCCAAACTTCGAGTGGGCCGCAGCTCGCATCTTTGTAGGGTCTACAAAGGAAACAGGGGGGGGGAATGTGAGAGGGCAGCGGGACGCGGGGACGGGGGAAGTCGCTGGCCCCCGTTTCCCCCGGTCAGCGGCGGCGTTGCGGCGGGTCCTCCGTGCGGAGGGGCTTGCATCCGGTGGGATTCAAGCCCCTCCAATCGCTGGCGAGGATGGCGCCGGGCGGGAGCCAATCAGGGCTCGCGCCCGGTCAGCCAATCAGAGCATGCCGCGACGAGCCAATCAGAGCATGCCGCGACGAGCCAATCAGGGCTCGCCGCGTCATAGCGCCGCCCCCTCCCAGCGTCTTATAACAGACGCGGCGGAGCGGGAGCGGCCAGTCGGCGCCGGGGACGGAGCAGAGAAGAGCTCCAGAAGAAGAAGAAGAAGGAACAGAAGAAAGAAGGCGGCGGTGGTCCAGGAGAAGAGGCGGCGGCGACGGGAGCGGCCAGGAGGCAGAAGACAGAAGACGTCCCAGCGCGGAGAGCCTGTCGACGGCCGGGAAGAAGACGTCGGGACGACCGCGGAAGAGGAGCCCACCGGAAGTCCCGGAGGAGAGTGCCGCGGTGTGTGGGAGGCAAAAGAGCTAACGAAGCTCCCCACCGCGGCCTCTCCCTACGGCCCGGTAAGCGGCCTCGTGCCGAGTCTCCAGCTTCCTCCTAGACCACCGGGTGATCGGGCGCTAGGCCCGTGGGCATAGTCAGGCCCTCTCGGCCTGTGGGCAATTAGTCGGGCCCTTCCGGCCCGTGGGCAATTAGATCGGGGCGTCTGGGCCTGTGAGGCCGCGTGCAGTCGGGGCTCCACCCGGCCCGCGGCCTGTAAGGCCAGACCCGGCCATTCTAAACTGTGGGGTGTTGGGCGTTAGGCCCGCACTCCTATCAGCCACCCAGTCAGGCGGGCATTAGGCCCGGGGCATAACGGGCCGTAGGCCTGCGGGCCATAAGAGCACCTAGCAAACCACGGGGGTAGGAGATCATAAGGTGACCCAGGGCATTACGTTCGGGTCATCCCACGGTACCCACTAAGGAGGGAAAGACCATCGGGGTGTTCTCAAACCAAGCGGGGCCCTGTCCTTTTGTGTACCTCTGCGAGCGAGCTGTGCGGCCGCTCGGGCGGGGTACATTGTAGGCTGGGCACGGAGGGTCGGCTGACCCTCACGCCTTGGGTACACTCCCAGGGTGGGGGAAGAGCCGTGGAGAGTTGGTCACCACTAGGGCGAGGTGGCAGAACCTGCGTCGGTTCGGATGGTAAGGTACTCTCCATTTATATTGTACTCACATTACTTTTGTGCTTGCTTGACCTGTTGTTAGTGATTAGGTGAAGTAGCCGTCCCAGTAAATTGTTGCAGTTCATAGTAGTTAGGCTCAGTTTGTTGTTAGCCGTTGTTTAGTTGTAGGGAGGCTGCTGTCATTCTTTTCCCCAGGAGCGGAGTGGCGTATCAAGCAAGTTGACAAGAGTACCAGCGTGAGTATTATTTGTGAGTGTGTGTCCTTGTCCGTGTTGAGCACCGGTCGCGGGATCCCGCTAGGCCTAGCGGGCTCGCTCCCACCTCGGTGCGCAAGTGCCAAATAGGTGACGATTGGTAGCTGAGGCCCACGGGCCGATGATGACATTCACCTAATCGGTGAACGTCGCAGCCACCCCCGGTGTGCCCCTTATTCCCCAGGCAAAGAGGGAAGTGGGCCCGCAGTGAGAGCTTTTCTTGTCCCCTTTAGCCGGCAAGTTCCGGGCGGAGGTCCCGAAGACACGTCCTCTGAAATCAACGCTGAGCGGGCGGAGTGTGTGCGCAGACGGAGGTAAGCAGTGATTCACTTACACGGCCGCTGGCTTCATACCACTTCAGCATCCTTACACATACATACATACATACATACATACATACATACATACATACATATACATATACACACACACACACACACACACACACACACACAGGTTGAGTATCCCATATCCAAATATTCCGTAATACGGAATATTCCGAAATATGGAATTTTTTAAAGGGAGAGTGAGATAGTGAAACCTTTGTTTTCTGATGGCTGAATGTACACAAACTTTTTTTAATACACAGTTATTAAAAATGTTGTATTAAATGACCTTCAGGCTGTGTGTATAAGGTGTATATGAAACATAAATGAATTGTGTGTATGTACACAAACTTTGTTTAATGCACAAAGTTAAGTTATTAAAAAGATTGGCTAAAATGACCTTCAGGCTGTGTGTGTATAAGGTGTATACGAAACATAAATGCATTCTGTGCTTAGACTTAGGTCCCATCGCCATGATCTCTCATTATGGTATGTGTAATTATTCCAAAATACAGAAAAATCCAATATCCAAAATACTTCTGGTCCCAAGCAGAATATTTTTTTTATTTACACACTTACTACACAGAGTCCCAGCACCTTAGGTATTTCATTACTGTACTTACCTTGTGGGAGCTGAATGATGCCAACACTGAGCCCGGAAATGATGTCTGCCAAAAGCCATTCTTTGACTGGGTAACGTGGCAGCCAACTTAGGATCGGAATAAATTTCAGCAGCAGGGATCTTGCAATTGTCCCCGAACATCTGGAACACAAAGCAACACTGAACACTGGCTGCAGGTAATTGTGCGTATATATAGCGATCTCTGCGGAATACACCCACCCAGCGGCGTTATAACAGCAGGCAGTAATGAGCGCAGCCCCTGGGTATTGACACAGTTCCGTTAGATAAGAGAAAAACGCTTGTGGTGTGTGGAATTCCGCACAGTCCACATAGACATAAGTATACACATATTGTATTATCAGGGGTGTGATATAAATGTAACAGCCACATAAATTATTTAAACCTGCACATTACTCTGGAATATACAGCTTTTTTTAATTAGTATTGACGTTTTTTTCTCTGTATAAGAACAGACCCTTAAGTACAGCTTGATAATTGATGCAAGGTAAGACAAAGCAAAGAAAAAATACATTGCACTTATTTAAAGAATATATGCCCTTATTTATCAATGAGTGATAAATTTCACTGTGAGTGATAAATTGCACCAGCCAATCCGCTCCTAACTGTCATTTTTCAAACCCAGCCTGTGACATGGAAGTTAGGAGCTGATTGGCTGGTGCAAGTTATCACTCACAGTGAAATTTATCACTCATTGATAAATAAGGGCATCAGTGCATTAGTTTACAATTCCGAAGAGGCAGCGGTTTGTGTCCGAGTTTATCCAAATCAGGGACCAGTACTCCCTATCCCAGGGGTAGGCAATAGCCCCTATCAATTTTAACAATCAGCCTCTATACCACAAGGTTATAATAAATTGCTTTGAAACTGTAATAAACTGTTCCAGGATTAGTCCGTTCTCTCCTCACCTAAATCTCCTCCTCACTCCGGTTAATAGACGCAGGCCAGTATCCTGGGACCTGGGAGCTATGTCCTCCAGTTCAGCTTCACTCAAGGCAGCCTGCTGGTCAGTGTGATCAGGACTGGTGTGGTCAGCCATTTTGTAAGACACAACCCCCACCCTAATGGGGAAAAAAAGGACTTTAAAAAAAAAAAAAAAAAAACACCCCATCTTATACAAAAAAAATATGTTTGTCTTGGGGAGGAAAAATATATTACTGACAGTAGAAGTTTTCGGGAAGCCATTTCTACATCACCATAGCAGCTGGATGTGCCATGAGTATTTCATTTTTAAAATTGAATATAATTTAAAATAAATCAATTATGTATTTTTAATAATGTTTAAAGAACCAGACAAGATTTTTTTTTTTTGTTAAATGATAGTAAAAAAAATTAAAAAATGAAAGCTGTTGTTTTAAAACTTCAAGCAAAGAGAACTCTATACAGACATGGGAAGGGGGGTAAATGGACTTACTGTACCTCTGTTTTACGGTCTCAGCCTCAGCTAACTGGCAGCTCTCCGATGATGCTTCTTCTTCTAAGATAAGAGCATTGAAAATTATAGAATACAAGACGTGTTTTGGCCTGTGCTGTTCTGTTTTCTCTAATGTATGTTCTGTAAACACCGGAGTATTTTGGTCTCTTTATAATTGACTGGGCTATCATTGCTCTTCTGTCACTTCACAGGGGACACTGGAGACTCTGGTGTATAAGGGTCTGCATGGAGTCTGGGGAAAAGAGACTTAAAAAGAAAAATCTGCAGCTCAAGCTCCTCCCCACCCATCCACCCCCTTAGGCAACTGGCCCCTTTAGTTTAAATTAGCGATGTGAGTGACATCACAAGACAATATCGATGATACATATGTTTTTGTTTCCCTCAGAGGTAGCACTAAAACACTGGCTCCAGAACATCATTGTTTTCATTTGAGGTCCCATCCCTACTATCACTAAGCTCCCTCATGTGATGGACTCAGGGCTTAGTCAATCAGTGCTCTTCAAGTCCTTCATCATGACAACAAGCTGACCCAGAGTAGCTCTGCTGTGACTCAATTCAGGAGCAGATGAACTGTGGGCCTAATTGGCAGATGTATGTACACCCGATGGTATAATTATCCTTTGGTGCAGGCAGGAGTGGTTCTTGGTGCGGGCAAGCAGTGCCTGCGCCTGGAGCGCTGCGGCCTGGGGGGCGCGGCCGCAGTTACCCCGCAGGCACCGCCGCCTACCCGCACCCCGCTCCCTGGCTGCAGCAGACGCCGTGGGCTGTGTGGGCGTCCGCTGCAGCCGGCTCCAGTGACAGACACTAGACGTCATTATTGACCTCTAGTGTCTGTGCGGCGCTGCTATGGGAGAGACACCATGATGTCTCTCCCATAGAGAGGAGCCGCGGGAGGCCAGACGGAGCAGCAGCAGCAGCGGTCGGGAAAAAGGAGCGGGGCAGTGGTATATATTGTTTTTTTTTATTTTGTGTGTGTTTGTAAGCGTCTACTAAGGGGCACAGCGACGGGGGACAACTACTGGGGGCAAAGCAACAGAGGGCACAACTACTGGGGGCAAAGCAACAGAGGGCACAACTACTGGGGCAAATCTACTGGGGGCATAGCTACAGGGGGCACAGCGACAGGGGTGCACAACTACTGGAGGCAAAGCAACAGGGGGCACAACTAGTCAACTACTGGGGCAAATCTACTGGGGACATAGCTACAGGGGGCACAACTACTGGGGGCAAAGCAATAGGGGGCACAGCGACGGGGCACAACTACTGGGGCAAATCTACTGGGGGCACAACTACTGGGGCAAATCTACTGGGGGTATAGCTACTGGGGGCACAGCTACAGGGGGCAAATCTACTGGGCAAATCAACTTGGGGGCACAACTACTTGGGGCAAATCTAGGGGCACAGCTACTGGGGGCATAACTGTGGCCCACACCCCTCCCCTATGAAGCCACACTCCTATTTTTTGCCACGCGCCACCAGCGCGCACTGTTTTCTTTGCCACGGGGGGTGGGGGGTGTGGGGGGGGGTGTGCGCCAGTGGAAACTTTCGCACTGGGCGCCACAAGGTGTAGAACTGGCCCTGGGTGCAGGAGTCCTGTCTGGACCAAAGTTGGAAAAGATTACAGCTTCTACCATGGTAACTAAAGGTTCATCATCAGCCCAGCTGCCTTCCCCAACTCCCTAACAAAAAAACTACATGGGTATTTCTTTGTATTCCTTTAACCTTTTGGGGATACCCAGGAACCAACTGCCACCATGAAGCATGCCTCAGCACCTCTGGTAGGTAAGTCAAGAGGTAAATAGGCATGGGTTTGACTCCTAATCCAGCAGTTAAGCCTTTAGCATGACAAGGTTACCTTGCACTCCGGGTACCTCATGGTGGGAACCCATCTTCGGGCATTCTGGGACAAATACTGTAGTTCTTTAGAGGAACTGTCACCAGTGGATAAGTTGTGAATCTATTAGGTCCTTCACCCACATGATTCTATACCACCGGTCTACCCACAGATAGCCTGAGATGCCTGGCTCTATAGAGAAACATTCAGAATATATGTGCAGTCTTCTGGAGTAGTGATTCCTGTCCGAATGGATCAGAGAGGATTAAGATTCTATTCAAATTTCTCCTGGTCCAGAGACCAGACGGGACCTTTAAGCCAATCCTAAACTTAGAAACTTGGTATACCTACATTTGCGCTTAGGGATTCAAAATGGAATCGTGGAGATTAATTGTGAGCAGAATGGAAAAGGAAGAATTTATGGTATCAATAGATATGAAGGATGCTTTCCTCCATGGTCCCATCTGAAAGGGTCACCAGAGACTCCTCAGATTTGCTCAAAAGATCTCATGATTTCCAATTCCAGTCTCTTCCTTTAGGACTTTCCACTGTAGCCAGGGTGTTTACAAAATTGATGGCTGTTATGGCAGCACTCTTAAGGACCAAATGTATAAAAGTCATCCCCTGTCTAGAATCTAGATGACATCTCTGCTTAATAGCAAAGATCCTGGTATCTCACAGATGGATAGTAAACTGCTCAAGTCCAACCCTATATCCGCTCAGAAAATGTTTTTTTTTTTTTTTTTTTGAGTTCTGTTTGAGTCAAAAAGGCAAAGTGCTAGAGGATGGTAACCCTACTTGTAATCTTAACCCTAACCCTGCAATATACAGAAGTAGATAGGTAACAGTGCGCTGCCGAACAGCTGCTGTTCGGGTGTCACTAAGTAGAGGTTTCTCCACCCTCAATTCAAACAGACAACTAAAAACATATAGGATACCACTGAGTCAGCGCTGTATGGAGGTCAATAACAGTCATATTCTTGTAGTCTCTTTCTTTTAGCCCAATAGACCGAAAAAAGAAAGAAAAATGTAGGACATAGGGGGTAATTCCAAGTTGATCGCAGCAGGAATTTTGATAGCAGTTGGGCGAAACCATGTGCACTGCAGGTGGGGCAGATATAACATGTGCAGAGAGAGTTAGATTTGGGTGGGTTATATTGTTTCTGTGCAGGGTAAATACTGGCTGCTTTAGTTTTACACTGCAAGTTAGATTTCAGTTTGAACACACCCCACCCAAATCTAACTCTCTCTGCACATGTTATATCTGTTTCCCCTGCAGTGCACATGGTTTTGCCCAACTGCGAACATATTTGCTGCTTCGATCAACTCAGAATTAGGCCCATGGTGCAGTACCTTTAGGTTAAAAGGTTTTTAATTACACATGGTCACAATACATAAAACAAATACTAAATGACATCCTGGAATACACCACTTTCTCTGACGTCCTAGTGGATGCTGGGAACTCCGTAAGGACCATGGGGAATAGACGGGCTCCGCAGGAGACTAGGCACTCTAAAAGAAAGATTAGATCCTATCTGGTGTGCACTGGCTCCTCCCTCTATGCCCCTCCTCCAGACCTCAGTTAGAATCTGTGCCCGGCCAGAGCTGGGTGCTCCTAGTGGGCTCTCCTGAGCTTGCTAGAAAAGAAAGTATTTGTTAGGTTTCTTATTTTCAGTGAGATCTGCTGGCAACAGACTCACTGCTACGAGGGACTGAGGGGAAAGAAGCAAACCTACCTGCTTGCAGCTAGCTTGTGCTTCTAAGGCTACTGGACACCATTAGCTCCAGAGGGATCGAACACAGGGCCTGACCTCGATCGTCCGGTCCCGGAGCCGCGCCGCCGTCCCCTTTGCAGAGCCAGAAGACACGACGAAAACGGCGGCTGAAGACTCCTGTCTTCAATGGTAGCGCACATCACTGCAGCTGTGCGCCATTGCTCCCACAGCACACCACACACTCCGGTCACTGTTGGGTGCAGGGCGTTGGGGGGGGGGGGGGGGCGCCCTGGGCAGCAATTAGAGTACCTTTTGGCAAAAACTGCACATAATACAGTTTATAAAACTGTATATGTGCAAAAAACCCCGCCAGTATCATTATACAAAACGCGGGACAAGCCTGCCGCTGAGGGGGCGGGGCCTTCTTCCTCAGCACACCAGCGCCATTTTCTCTTCACAGCTCCGCTGGAAGGACGCTCCCCAGGCTCTCCCCTGCAGTATCCATACAACAAGGGTAAAAAAAGAGAGGGGGGGCACTTAAATTTAGGCGCAATTGTGATAATAGCAGCTATTGGGAAAAATCACTCTTTTTAGTGTAAATCCCTGTGTTATATAGCGCTGTGGTGTGTGCTGGCATACTCTCTCTCTGTCTCCCCAAAGGACTTTGTGGGGTCCTGTCCTCAGTCAGAGCATTCCCTGTGTGTGTGCGGTGTGTCGGTACGGCTGTGTCGACATGTTTGATGAGGAGGGTTACGTGGAGGTGGAGCAGGAGCCGATAAGTGTGGTGTCGCCCCCGACGGGGCCGACACCGGAGTGGATGGATATGTGGAAGGTATTAACCGACAGTATCAACTCCTTACATAAAAGGTTCGATGACGCAGCAGCCTTGGGACAGCCGGGATCTCAGCCCGCGCCTGCCCAGGCGTCTCAGAGGCCATCAGGGGCTCAAAAACGCCCGCTAGCTCAGATGGCAGACACAGATGTCGACACGGAGTCTGACTCCAGTGTAGATGAGGATAAGACAAATGTACAGTCCACAAGGGCCATCCGATGCATGATTACTGCAATGAAAAATGTATTGCACATATCTGACATTAACCCGGTTACCACCAAAAAGGGTATTATGTTTGGGGAGAAAAAGCAGCCAGTGACTTTTCCCCCCATCTGATGAGTTAAATGAATTGTGTGAAGAAGCGTGGTGTTCCCCTGATAAAAAACTAGTAATTTCTAAGAGGTTACTGATGGCGTACCCTTTCCCGCCAACGGATAGGTTACGTTGGGAAACATCCCCTAGGGTGGACAAGGCGCTCACACGCTTATCAAAAAAGGTGGCACTGCCGTCTCAGGATACGGCCGCCCTAAAGGAGCCTGCGGATAGAAAGCAGGAAGCTATCCTGAAGTCTGTGTATACACACTCAGGTACTATACTGAGACCTGCTATTGCCTCAGCATGGATGTGTAGTGCTGCAGCAGCATGGTCTGATACCCTGTCAGACAACATTGATTCCCTCGACAGGGATACTATTTTGCTAACCATAGATCCAGGGCCGGTTCAAGGGCGCAGAGCGCCCCGGGCAGGAAATGGGGCGTGGCCTAATACAGGGGGCGTGGTAAATTACGCCCCCTGTACATTAAAAGCGCCGCTTGAATGCTGAGCGGTGCGCGATGACGTCATCGCGCACCGCACAACAAAAGGTCCTCTCCACGAAGGGAAACTAGACGCTATGAGTCTAGTTCCCTTCGTAGAGAGGACCTTTGCTGTGCGGTGCGCGATGACGTCATCGCGCACCGCTCAGCAGTTACTCTCCAGGAAGGGAAACTAGACGCATAGCGTCTAGTTCCCTTCAGGAGGCAGACGGGGACGGGGATCGGGACGGGGACGGCAGCGGAGGCGGACATGGACACAGCGGGCAGCAGTGGCGGATCTTGCCACGGTGCGGTGCCCTCCGGATGGCGCCAGCGCCCTCCGGAAGGCGGCGCCCCGGGCAAAAGTCCTGCTTGCCCGTGGCAAGATCCGCCACTGCATAGATCATATAAAGTACGTCGTCTTATATATGAGAGATGCACAGAGGGACATTTGCCGGCTGGCATCTAGAATTAATGCAATGTCCATTTCTGCCAGGAGAGTATTATGAACTCGGCAGTGGACAGGTGATGCTGATTCTAAAAGGCACATGGAGGTTTTGCCTTATAAGGGTGAGGAATTGTTTGGGGACGGTCTCTCGGACCTCGTTTCCACAGCAACAGCTGGGAAGTCGACTTTTTTACCTCAGATTCCCTCACAGCCTAAGAAAGCACCGTATTATCAGGTACAGTCCTTTCGGCCTCAGAAAGGCAAGCGGGTCAGAGGCGCATCCTTTCTGCCCAGAGGCAGGGGTAGAGGAAAGAAGCTGCACCAGGCAGCCAGTTCTCAGGAACAAAAATCCTCCCCTGCTCCACTAAGTCCACCGCATGACGCTGGGGCTCCACAGGCGGAGCCAGGTGCGGTGGCGGCGCGTCTCAGAAACTTCAGCAACCAGAGGGTTCGCTCACAGGTAGATCTCTGGGCTATACAAATTGTATCTCAGGGGTACAAGCTGGAGTTCGAGGCGACTCCCCCTCGCTGTTACCTCAAATCAGCCTTGCCAGCTTCCCTCATAGAAAGGGAGGTAGTTCTGGCGGCAATTCACAAGCTGTACCTCCAGCAGGTGATAATCAAAGTTCCCCTCCTTCAACAGGGAAGGGGTTACTATTCCACAATGTTTGTGGTACCAAAACCAGACGGTTCGGTAAGACCCATTCTGAATTTAAAATCCTTGAACACTTATATAAAGACATTCAAGTTCAAAATGGAATCACTCAGAGCGGTGATTGCAAGCCTGGAAGAGGGGGATTTTATGGTGTCGTTGGACATCAAGGATGCTTACCTGCATGTCCCCATTTACCCGCCTCACCAGGAATACCGCAGGTTTGTGGTACAGGACTGTCATTACCAGTTCCAGACGTTGCCGTTTGGTCTCTCCACGGCACCGAGGATATTTACCAAGGTAATGGCCGAAATGATGATACTCCTTCGCAAAAAGGGAGTTATAATTATCCCATACTTGGACGATCTCCTTATAAAGGTGAGGTCCAGAGAGCAGTTGTTGGTCAGCGTAGCACTCTCTCAGGAAGTGTTGCAACAGCACGGCTGGATTCTGAATATTCCAAAGTCGCAGCTGATACCTACGACGCGTCTTCTTATCCTGGGCATGATTCTGGACACAGAACAGAAGAAGGTGTTTCTCCCGGTGGAGAAGGCCCAGGAATTGTCATCTCTGGTCAGGAGCCTCCTGAAACCAAGACAGGTGTCGGTGCATCATTGCACGCGAGTCCTGGGAAAGATGGTAGCTTCATACGAAGCAATTCCCTTCGGCAGGTTCCATGCAAGGACCTTTCAGTGGGATATGTTGGACAAGTGGTCCGGATCGCATCTTCAGATGCATCGGCTGATCACCCTGTCCCCGAGGGCCAGGGTATCTCTGCTTTGGTGGCTGCAAAGTGCTCACCTCCTCGAGGGCCGCAGGTTCGGGATACAGGACTGGGTCCTGGTGACCACGGATGCGAGCCTCCGAGGATGGGGAGCAGTCACTCGGGGAAGAAACTTCCAAGGGCAGTGGTCAAGTCTGGAGACTTCACTACACATAAATATTCTGGAACTAAGGGCCATTTACAACGCCCTGAGTCAAGCGGAACCCCTGCTTCAAAACCAACCGGTGCTGATTCAGTCAGACAACATCACAGCGGTCGCCCATGTAAACCGCCAGGGCGGCACAAGAAGCAGGATGGCAATCGCAGAAGCCACCAGGATTCTTCGATGGGCGGAGAATCACGTGCTAGCACTGTCGGCAGTGTTCATTCTGGGAGTGGACAACTGGGAAGCAGACTTCCTCAGCAGGCTCGACCTCCACCCGGGAGAGTGGGGACTTCATCGGGAAGTCTTCACACAGATTACAAATCGTTGGGAAAGGCCACAGGTGGACATGATAGCGTCTCGCCTCAACAAAAAGCTATAAAGATATTGCGCCAGGTCAAGGGACCCTCAGGCGATAGCTGTGGACGCACTAGTGACACCGTGGGTGTACCAGTCGGTTTATGAGTTTCCTCCTCTTCCTCTCATACCGAAGGTGCTGAGGATAGTAAGAAAGAGTGGAGTAAGAACAATACTCATCGTTCCGGATTGGCCAAGAAGAACTTGGTACCCGGAACTACAAGAAATGATCTCAGAGGACCCATGGCCTCTGCCTCTCAGACAAGACCTGTGGCAGCAGGGGCCCTGTCTGTTCCAAGACTTACCGCGGCTGCGTTTGACGGCATGGCGGTTGAACGCCGGATCCTAATGGTAAAGGGCATTCCAGTTGAAGTGATTCCTATGCTGATAAAAGCTAGGAAGGATGTGACAGCCAAGCATTATCACCGTATATGGCGGAAATATGTGGCTTGGTGTGAGGCCAGGAAGGCCCCAACAGAGGAATTCCAGCTGGGTCGATTTCTGCACTTCCTACAGTCAGGGGTGACTATGGGCCTCAAATTGGGGTCCATAAAGGTTCAGATTTCGGCCCTATCTATTTTCTTTCAAAAAGAACTGGCTTCACTTCCTGAAGTTCAGATGTTTGTTAAGGGAGTGCTGCATATTCAGCCCCCGTTTGTGCCTCCAGTGGCACCTTGAGATCTTAACGTTGTGTTGAATTTCCTAAAATCTCACTGGTTTGAGCCACTTAAGACCGTGGAGCTAAAGTATCTCACGTGGAAGGCGGTCATGCTGTTGGCCTTAGCATCAGCTAGGCGCGTGTCAGAATTGGCGGCTTCGTCATGTAAAAGCCCATATCTGATCTTCCATATGGACAGGGCAGAATTGAGGACTCGTCCCCAATTTCTCCCAAAGGTGGTATCAGCGTTTCATTTGAACCAACCTATTGTGGTGCCTGCGGCTACTCGGAGCTTGGAGGACTCCAAGTTCCTTGATGTAGTCAGGGCTTTGAAAATTTATGTAGCCAGGACGGCTGGAGTCAGAAAAACTGACTCGCTGTTTATCCTGTATGCACCCAACAAGCTGGGTGCTCCTGCTTCAAAGCAGACTATTGCCCGCTGGATCTGTAATACGATTCAGCAGGCTCATTCTGCAGCTGGATTGCCGTATCCAAAATCAGTAAAAGCCCATTCCACAAGGAAGGTGGGCTCTTCTTGGGCGGCTGCTCGAGGGGTCTCGGCATTACAGCTTTGCCGAGCTGCTACTTAGTCGGGTTCAAACACGTTTGCTAAATTCTACAAGTTTGATACCCTGGCTGAGGAGGACCTTAAGTTTGCTCATTCGGTGCTGCAGAGTCATCCGCACTCTCCCGCCCGTTTGGGAGCTTTGGTATAATCCCCATGGTCCTTACGGAGTTCCCAGCATCCACTAGGACGTCAGAGAAAATAAGAATTTACTCACCGGTAATTCTATTTCTCGTAGTCCGTAGAGGATGCTGGGCGCCCGTCCCAAGTGCGGACTATCTGCAATACATGTATATAGTTATTTCTTAACTAAAGGGTTATTGTTATGAGCCATCCGTTGAATGAGGCTCAGTTGTTGTTCATACTGTTAACTGGGTATGGTTATCACGAGTTGTACGGTGTGATTGGTGTGGCTGGTATGAGTCTTACCCGGGATTCCAAATCCTTTCCTTGTAATGTCAGCTCTTCCGGGCACAGTTTCCTTAACTGAGGTCTGGAGGAGGGGCATAGAGGGAGGAGCCAATGCACACCAGATAGGACCTAATCTTTCTTTTAGAGTGCCCAGTCTCCTGCGGAGCCAGTCTATTCCCCATGGTCCTTACGGAGTTCCCAGCATCCACTACGGACTACGGGAAATAGAATTACCGGTGAGTAAATTCTTATTTTCTATCAGATTATACAGCACATGCTGTTTGGCATTCTTTAGTGGACTCAATCCTGCACAGGTGAAGGAAATGGGTAATTACCAGAAAAAAGGTAAGAACTGGCAAATAACAGTTCTTCAAGCGTGTAGACATCAGCCCTTTCCGGCTGCAGCGGGAGAGTTCTCTGGTGTCAATCCGCCTCCCTGATATGGCATAGATCGTAACACGTCCTCCTCTGGTCAGGTAACTCCACTTGGGCACCCATGCGTTTCGACCCTGCCTGGGTCTTTCTCAAGGTCAGCTCCCTCTGTGAATGCCTTGTCTGTCTCTCGATCAGGTTTAAAAATCCCTCTCTCTCTTGTGATTGGTCCCGGCACAACTGGTCACTATACACAGATAATCCTATTAGTCTCTGACACTCATGCGCCGGGAAAACCTCCCTATGACACCCTCTCTGAGTGCTTCCAATCAGAGTAATGCAACGATCTGAGGGTGTCATAGGGAGGTTTTCCCGGTGCACGAGTGTCAGAGACTAATAGGATTATCTGTGTATAGTGACCAGTTGTGCCGGGACCAATCACAAGAGAGAGGGATTTTTAAACCTGATCGAGAGACAGACAAGGCATTCACAGAGGGAGCTGACCTTGAGAAAGACCCAGGCAGGGTCGAAACGCGTGGGTGGCCCAGTGGACTTACCTGACCAGAGGAGGACGTGGTACGATCTATGCCAGATCTGGGAGGCAGATTGACACTAGAGAACTCTCCAGCTGCAGCCGGAAAGGGCTGATGTCTACACGCTTGAAGAACTGTTATTTGCCAGTTCTTACCTTTTTTCTGGTAATTACCCATTTCCTTCACCTGTGCAGGATTGAGTCCACTAAAGAATGCCAAACAGCATGTGCTGTATAATCTAACTGACAGAAAGTGGTGTATTCCAGGATGTCATTTAGTTTTTATTGTTTTATGTATTGTGACCATGTGTAGGTACTGCACTATGTCATACATTTTTCTTTCTTTTTTCGGTCTATTAGGCTAAAAGAAAGAGACTACAAGAATATGACTGTTATTGACCTCCATACAGCGCTGACTCAGTGGTATTCTATATGTTTGTAGTGGTCTGTTTGAAGTGAGGGTGGAGAAACCTCTACTTAGTGACACCCGAACAGCAGCTGTTCGGCAGCGCTCTGTTACCTATCTACTTCTGTATATTGCATTTGTTTTGTTCTCCATTGATAGGCAATAGTTGCAGCAGCCATGTTTAAATATAGAGAAGACAGGAAGACTGTCTTAGAAAATATATTTAAAGAGGAGGGGGATCACATTCATGTCTCAGACGATAATCTTGAAAATGTTATGAGGAAGCTTGAAAATCTATTACTTAAAGAAAATAATATCTGGTGGGAGATTGTCACTCTTGAAAGATACATCTCCCACCAGATGATCCCAAAATGATTAGTTATTAGAAAAACTGCCTCGTTTACACATGCTAACAATGAATTTAAGCTTAAATGGGACAATGTACTAAAAGAATGTTCACTATCACTAATGAAGGTAATCATTGAGGGTAGAAGAAAAGAAATAAACATCTTGGAAGCAGAAATACAAAAACAAAAGGATTTAACTATTCCTTTTCTGGACTCACAGGAGTACCTAGATCTAGAAGGAAGGATCAAAATGAATATTAAAAAAAAAAGCGAGAAAGTGATAGAGCGGAAGCTAAATACATTTTGTAGAGATAGAAAGGAAGTAATAGTGGGAGGGTCAATAGAACAAACCAAAGGGGATGAGCATCTCATCCAATCTAAACACCCAGTGGTTAGACCTAAACAGGTTATACCCCCACAACAGTGGCGGATTTAGCGGGGGGCGATTAGGGCGAACGCCCCCCCCCCCCCCTACACATACCGGCACCGGGATGGAGGCCAGGTCCCGCCGCGGTGCTGGGAACGAGGTGGAGAGCGGTGCAGCGCGGCGGGGGAAGGGGAGAGAGAGCGTCCTGACGCGCATACAGCGGCTGAGCGGCCTCTGCTCTGACCACGCCCCCTCCTTCCTGTACGCGCGTCAGGACGCGCTCTCTCTCTCTCTCCCCGTCCCCCGCCGCGCTGCACCGCTCTCCACCTCGTTCCCAATGCTGCGGCGGCACCCGGCCTCCATCCGACTCCTCATGCTGCTGGCTGCAGCAGGTGTCACTGTCAGTGTATGCCATGTCTCCTACCCTCCAAACTAAAGTGTGTGTGTGTGTGTGTGTGTGTGTGTGTGTGTGTGTGTGTGTGTGTGTGTGTGTGTGTGTGTGTGTGTGTGTGTGTGTGTGTGCGCAGAGCCGGCCCTAACCAATATGATGCCCTAGGCAAGATTTTGGCTGGTGCCCCCTAGCACCACCGCTAGTTCTGCAGGAGATGCCTGGCATGAGTCAGCTGGCAGCTCTGCTAACGTCGGGCACCTTTTGTTTATGAAAATGCATCTTATTTGCATTACTATGTGGCTAGTATGCACAAGCAGCTTCTGCTGATTAAAATGATATGCAGCATGCCTATATACTGTGTGAGACTGCGGCTGTATCTGCATACGAAATGCTACATTACCGTGATTTCCAGGAATACACACAGAATATAGGCATGCCGCATATCATTTTAATCAGCAGAAGCTGCTGGTGCCCCTAAGCATACCAAATGCCCTAGGCATTTGCCTAGTTTGCCTATGCCTAAGGCCGGCTCTGTGTGTGTGTGTGTGTGTGTGTGTGTGTGTGTGTGTGTGTGTGTGTGTGTGTGTGTGTGTGTGTGTGTGTATGTGTGTGTGTGTGTGTGTGTGTGTGTGCCCCCTCTGTGTTCCATGTCCCCCCCCCTCCGCTCCTAGCTAAAGTGCCTGTGTTCCATGTCTCCCCCTCTTCTCCTAACTAAAGTGTATATGTCCCTGCATTATTTTGGCTCATTCAGTGTACTGTAATGTGAATTTCGGCTCATTCTACATGCTGTAATGTGAATTTCGGCTCATACATTGTGCTATGATGTGAATTTCGGCTCATTCTGCGTGCTACAATGTGAATTTCGGCTCATTCAGTGTGCTATAATGTGAATTTCGGCTCATTCTGCGTGCTATAATGTGAATTTCGGCTCATACAGTGTGCTATAATGTGAATTTCGGCTCATACAGTGTGCTATAATGTGAATTTCGGCTCATACAGTGTGCTATAATGTGAATTTTGGATCATACTGTCTGCTACAATGTGAATTTCGGCTCATTCAGTGTGCTATAATGTGAATTTTGGGTCATTCAGTGTGCTATAATGTGAATTTTGGCTCATTCTGTGTGCTGTAGAAACAGAATTTGTCTGCAGATAAGAACCACTTGGCCCATCTAGTCTGCCCCTTTTTTTTTTACATTATTTTTTATCTCTAACCTTATCTGATCCTTATTTCTTTGTAAGAATATCCTTATGTCTATCCCATGCATGTTTAAATTGCGCTACTGTCTTAGCCTCTACCACCCCTGATGGAAGGAATGGCGATTCGCCAGTCTGTATCACCAGTGCGCAGGGTTCTCTCCACTAACTGGCAACATTTTATTAGTAATGGCAACAATAGGAAATTTAGAAGCGAACGGGAAGGGCATTACTAAGTGGGAGGGGCTATGATTAGGGGGAGGAGTCATAATTCTTAAACCGCCCCGCCTAAAAGTTAAGTCTAGCTCCGCCACTGCCCCACAAAAGAAACAGAATAGGGGTCATATAAAGTCAACTAATCTACATACTCCAACTTGGAGGGAGAGACCTAATAAACGATTTAATAACCAAATAGAATGGAGGGAATATGAACAGAAACAAGATCAAACATCTAATAAAAGAAATTTGGATAATCAGTCCAGATTTAGATGTAGAGAGAGACAACAAATGGAGACCCAAAGGTTTGAGGAACATACTATGAGAAGGGATACAATAAGGCCGAATAGATTTGATGTTTTAAGGGAAGAGGACTCTATTAATAACTCCCCTTTTCTCTGACGTCCTAGTGGATGCTGGGACTCCGTCAGGACCATGGGGATTAGCGGCTCCGCAGGAGACAGGGCACAAAAATAAAAGCTTTAGGACTAGGTGGTGTGCACTGGCTCCTCCCCCTATGACCCTCCTCCAAGCCTCAGTTAGGTTTTTGTGCCCGTCCGAGCAGGGTGCAATCTAGGTGGCTCTCCTAAAGAGCTGCTTAGAAAAAGTTATTAGGTTTTTTATTTTCAGTGAGTCCTGCTGGCAACAGGCTCACTGCAACGAGGGCCTTAGGGGAGAAGAAGTGAACTCACCTGCGTGCAGGATGGATTGGCTTCTTAGGCTACTGGACACCATTAGCTCCAGAGGGATCGAACACAGGCCCAGCCATGGAGTCCGGTCCCGGAGCCGCGCCGCCGACCCCCTTGCAGATGCCGAAAAGTGAAGAGGTCCAGAAACCGGCGGCAGAAGACTTTACAGTCTTCATGAGGTAGCGCACAGCACTGCAGCTGTGCGCCATTGTTGTCAGCACACTTCACACCAGCGGTCACTGAGGGTGCAGGGCGCTGGGGGGGGGCGCCCTGGGCAGCAATGATAATACCTTGTTCTGGCTAAAAATACATCACATATAGCCCCTGGGGCTATATGGATGTATTTAACCCCTGCCAGGTCTCACAAACACCGGGAGAAGAGCCCGCCGAAATAGGGGGCGGGGCCTATCTCCTCAGCACACAGCGCCATTTTCCTGCACAGCTCCGCTGCGAGGAAGGCTCCCAGGACTCTCCCCTGCACTGCACTACAGAAACAGGGTAAAAAAACAGAGAGGGGGGGCACTTTTTTGGCGATATTGATATATTAAGCTGCTATAAAGGAAACAACACTTCTGTAGGGTTGTTCCTATATATATTTATAGCGCTTGGGTGTGTGCTGGCAAACTCTCCCTCTGTCTCCCCAAAGGGCTAGTGGGGTCCTGTCTTCGATAAGAGCATTCCCTGTGTGTCTGCTGTGTGTCGGTACGTGTGTGTCGACATGTATGAGGACGATGTTGGTGTGGAGGCGGAGCAATTTCCGGTAATGGTGATGTCACCCCCTAGGGAGTCGACACCGGAATGGATGGCTTTGTTTATGGAATTACGTGATAATGTCAGCACGTTACAAAAATCAGTTGACGACATGAGACGGCCGGCAAACCAGTTAGTACCTGTCCAGGCGTCTCAGACACCGTCAGGGGCTGTAAAACGCCCTTAACCTCAGTCGGTCGACACAGACCCAGACACGGACACCGAATCTAGTGTCGACGGTGAAGAAACAAACGTATTTTCCAGTAGGGCCACACGTTATATGATCACGGCAATGAAGGAGGCTTTGCATATCTCTGATACTGCAAGTACCACAAAAAGGGGTATTATGTGGGGTCTGAAAAAACTACCTGTAGTTTTTCCTGAATCAGAGGAATTGAATGAAGTGTGTGATGAAGCGTGGGTTAACCCCGATAGAAAACTGCTAATTTCAAAGAAGTTATTGGCATTATATCCTTTCCCGCCAGAGGTTAGGGCGCGCTGGGAAACACCCCCTAGGGTGGATAAGGCACTCACACGCTTATCAAAACAAGTGGCGTTACCGTCTCCTGAAACGGCCGCCCTCAAGGATCCAGCTGATAGGAGGCTGGAAACTACCCTGAAAAATATATACACTCATACTGGTGTTATACTGCGACCAGCCATCGCCTCTGCATGGATGTGCAGTGCTGGGGTGGTTTGGTCGGATTCCCTGACTGAAAATATTGATACCCTGGATAGGGACAGTATTTTATTGACTATTGAGCAATTAAAGGATGCTTTTCTTTATATGCGAGATGCTCAGAGGGATATTTGCACTCTGGCATCGAGAGTAAGTGCGATGTCCATATCTGCCAGAAGAAGTTTATGGACGCGACAGTGGTCAGGTGATGCGGATTCCAAACGGCATATGGAAGTATTGCCGTATAAAGGGGAGGAATTATTTGGGGTCGGTCTATCGGATTTGGTGGCCACGGCAACAGCCGGGAAATCCACCTTTTTACCTCAGGTCCCCTCCCAACAGAAAAAGACACCGTCTTTTCAGCCGCAGTCCTTTCGTTCCTATAAGAACAAGCGGGCAAAAGGACAGTCATATCTGCCCCGAGGCAAAGGAAAGGGTAAGAGAGTGCACCAAGCAGCTCCCTCCCAGGAGCAGAAGCCCTCCCCGGCTTCTGCAAAGCCCTCAGCATGACGTTGGGGCTTTACAAGCGGACTCAGGGGCGGTGGGGGGTCGACTCAAGAATTTCAGCGCACAGTGGGATCACTCACAGGTGGACCCCTGGATCCTGCAGGTAGTATCTCAGGGTTACAGGTTGGAATTCGAGAAGTCTCCCCCTCGCCGGTTCCTAAAGTCTGCTCTGCCAACATCTCCCTCAGACAGGGCGACGGTATTGGAAGCCATTCACAAGCTGTATTCTCAGCAGGTGATAGTCAAGGTACCCCTCCTACAACAGGGAAAGGGGTATTATTCCACACTATTTGTGGTACCGAAGCCGGACGGCTCGGTAAGACCTATTCTAAATCTGAAATCTTTGAACCTGTACATACAAAAATTCAAGTTCAAGATGGAGTCACTCAGAGCAGTGATAGCGAATCTGGAAGAAGGGTACTTTATGGTGTCCCTGGACATCAAGGATGCTTACCTGCATGTCCCAATTTGCCCTTCACATCAAGGGTACCTCAGGTTCGTGGTGCAAAACTGTCATTATCAGTTTCAGACGCTGCCCTTTGGATTGTCCACGGCACCTCGGGTCTTAACCAAGGTAATGGTCGAAATGATGTTTCTTCTGCGAAGAAAAGGCGTATTAATTATCCCTTACTTGGACGATCTCCTGATAAGGGCAAGGTCCAGAGAACAGCTGGGGGACGTAGTAGCACTAACCCAAGTAGTGCTGCAACAGCACGGGTGGATTCTGAATTTTCCAAAATCTCAATTGACCCCGACGACACGTCTGCTGTTCCTGGGAATGATTCTGGACACGGTTCAGAAAAAGGTGTTTCTTCCGGAGGAGAAAGCCAGGGAGTAATCCGAACTTGTCAGGAACCTCCTAAAACCAGGAAAAGTGTCTGTGCATCAATGCACAAGAGTCCTGGGAAAAATGGTGGCTTCTTACGAAGCGATTCCATTCGGCAGATTCCACGCACGAACTTTTCAGTGGGATCTGCTGGACAAATGGTCCGGATCGCATCTGCAGATGCATCAGCGGATAACTTTGTCTCCACGGACAAGGGTGTCTCTTCTGTGGTGGTTGCAGAGTGCTCATCTGTTAGAGGGCCGCAGATTCGGCATACAGGACTGGGTCCTGGTGACCACGGATGCCAGTCTGAGAGGCTGGGGAGCGGTCACACAGGGAAGAAACTTCCAGGGAGTGTGGTCAAGCCTGGAGATGTCTCTTCACATGAATATACTGGAGCTAAGAGCGATTTACAATGCTCTAAGCCTGGCAAAACCCCTGCTTCAGGGTCAGCCGGTGTTGATCCAGTCGGACAACATCACGGCAGTCGCCCACGTAAACAGACAGGGCGGCACAAGAAGCAGGAGGGCAATGGCAGAAGCTGCAAGGATTCTTCGCTGGGCGGAAGATCATGTGATAGCACTGTCAGCAGTGTTCATTCCGGGAGTGGACAACTGGGAAGCGGACTTCCTCAGCAGACACGATCTACACCCGGGAGAGTGGGGACTTCATCCAGAAGTCTTCCACATGATTGTGAACCGTTGGGAAAAACCAAAAGGTGGATATGATGGCGTCCCGCCTCAACAAAAAACTGGACAGGTATTGCGCCAGGTCAAGAGACCCTCAGGCAATAGCTGTGGACGCTCTGGTAACACCGTGGGTGTTCCAGTCAGTGTATGTGTTTCCTCCTCTGCCTCTCATACCAAAAGTACTGAGAATTATACGGCAAAGGGGAGTAAGAACGATACTCGTGGCTCCGGATTGGCCAAGAAGAACTTGGTACCCGGAACTTCAGGAGATGCTCACGGAAGATCCGTGGCCTCTACCTCTAAGACGGGACCTGCTTCAGCAGGGACCGTGTCTATTCCAAGACTTACCGCGGCTGCGTTTGACGGCATGGCGGTTGAACGCCGAATTCTAAGGGAAAAAGGCATTCCGGAAGAGGTCATCCCTACCCTGGTAAAAGCCAGGAAGGAGGTGACTGCACAACATTATCACCGCATTTGGAGAAAATATGTTGCGTGGTGTGAGGCCAGGAAGGCCCAGACGGAGGAATTTCAACTGGGTCGATTCCTACATTTCCTGCAAACAGGATTGTCTATGGGCCTCAAATTAGGGTCCATTAAGGTTCAAATTTCGGCCCTGTCGATTTTCTTCCAGAAAGAATTGGCTTCAGTTCCTGAAGTCCAGACTTTTGTAAAAGGAGTACTACATATACAGGCCCGGTTGTGCCCCCAGTGGCTCCGTGGGATCTTAATGTAGTTTTGGATTTTCTCAAATCCCATTGGTTTGAGCCACTCAAATCGGTGGATTTGAAATATCTTACATGGAAAGTAACCATGCTACTGGCCCTGGCTTCAGCCAGGAGAGTGTCAGAATTGGCGGCTTTATCGTATAAAAGCCCATATCTGATTTTCCATTCGGACAGGGCAGAACTGCGGACGCGTCCTCAGTTTCTGCCTAAGGTGGTTTCAGCGTTTCACCTGAACCAGCCTATTGTGGTGCCTGCGGCTACTAGCGATTTGGAGGATTCCAAGTTGCTGGACGTTGTCAGGGCATTGAAAATATATATTTCAAGGACGGCTGGAGTCAGAAAATCTGACTCGCTGTTTATACTGTATGCACCCAACAAGCTGGGTGCTCCTGCTTCTAAGCAGACGATTGCTCGTTGGATTTGTAGCACAATTCAACTTGCACATTCTGTGGCAGGCCTGCCACAGCCTAAATCTATCAAGGCCCATTCCACAAGGAAGGTGGGCTCATCTTGGGCGGCTGCCCGAGGGGTCTCGGCATTACAACTCTGCCGAGCAGCTACGTGGTCGGGGGAGAACACGTTTGTAAAATTCTACAAATTTGATACCCTGGCTAAAGAGGACCTGGAGTTCTCTCATTCGGTGCTGCAGAGTCATCCGCACTCTCCCGCCCGTTTGGGAGCTTTGGTATAATCCCCATGGTCCTGACGGAGTCCCAGCATCCACTAGGACGTCAGAGAAAATAAGATTTTACTTACCGATAAATCTATTTCTCGTAGTCCGTAGTGGATGCTGGGCGCCCATCCCAAGTGCGGATTGTCTGCAATACTTGTACATAGTTATTGTTACAAAAAAAATCGGGTTGTTATTGTTGTGAGCCGTCTGTTCAGAGGCTCCTACGTTTGTCATACTGTTAACAGGGTTCAGATCACAAGTTGTATGGTGTGATTGGTGTGGCTGGTATGAGTCTTACCCGGGATTCAAAATCCTTCCTTATTGTGTACGCTCGTCCGGGCACAGTATCCTAACTGAGGCTTGGAGGAGGGTCATAGGGGGAGGAGCCAGTGCACACCACCTAGTCCTAAAGCTTTTATTTTTGTGCCCTGTCTCCTGCTGAGCCGCTAATCCCCATGGTCCTGACGGAGTCCCAGCATCCACTACGGACTACGAGAAATAGATTTATCGGTAAGTAAAATCTTATTTTTTAGGGAGAAAAGGGAGGAGGGAGCCATACAAGTAGCCATACGGAGAAAAAGGGGGGAAGAGAGGGGGAAATGCAAGTAAGATCAAAAAACCCAGAAAAAAGAAAAATCAGAGAACCCTAAAGAATAGAACTCCTGATTGTACAGGAACAGAAAAAGGGACCTCAGGTCAAGAAATAGAAGGGGAAAATCAACTTAGAGGCAGGGTGAAAATCTTTAACCTGAGTAGATACCCCTTAAATATATACGAAGAGAGTGTCCTTTAGAAAACGTTAAAATATGCACCCTCTAATACTAATCAACCAATTTTCTCTCTTTGTAGATTTACAGAGGTACATCAGAAAATTAACTGTAAAAAAGTTCTTCTTGGGTAAGGAATTAGAGAGCTCGATGGCCTCGGAAGAGGTGGAACACAAGCCCTTTAGACCCAAATTAGTATTTTATCCGACTTTCTGTAAAGGAAACTTTATAGAAACTTTTTATACACTTGTCCATAACGATTTAAAGAAAGTTAAGAAAGGAGGGCAAAAACAAAAACTAACTGGCAAAGAAAGAAATGCCTAAAAGAACTACAAGAGAGATGAAATCACCATTAAGCCCGCCGATAAAGGCGCGGGGGGGGGGGGGTGTTGTAGTGATGAATACTACAGATTATGAAGCTGAGATTCTCCGCCAGTTGGGGGACCACACTACATATTGGAAGTTGCAGACTGACCCAACAGCGGAAATTTTGAAAAAATTACAATCCCTTATTGAAAAGTACAGGATGCATGAAATAATAAATTATGATGAACAAAGGTTCATCATCAATATGGAACCTGTCATCCAGGTACTATATGTTCTCCCCAAGATCCCACAAACGTTTGGTGGATCCACCGGTGAGACCTATAGTATCAGGAATACATTCAGCGACAGCAAATTTATCCCAGTTTGTGGATTACCACCTGTAGCCCTTGGTGTCACTAAACAAATCACACTTAACGGATACTAAGGATGTTCTTAGGCTCATTAAAGATATTGTATGGAATGATGATCTGATCATGGTTACGGCTGACGTTCGGTCATTATACACCATCATAGATCATCAAGATGGTATCAGAGCTGTAACTAAAACCCTAGAAAAAAGTGACTTGGTTGGGGGATTACAAAAATTTCTGGTTGAAGCAGTTACATTTATTCTACAGAACAATTACTTTGCCTTTAAGGGGGACTTTTTTTCTGCAGAAGATCGGGACCGCGATGGGCACCGGGTTCCCCCCGAGTTATGCCAATGTGTTCATGGGGATATGGGAGGATGAGCACATTTGGGCAGACCATCAATTTGGGGTGAGCCTGGTGTCCTGGTCCTGATACATAGAGGATGTCCTGTTTTTTTGTGGCTGGGAGATGAGGAATCTCTCAAGAATTTTTGTTTATACTTAAATAACAATACTCTAAATATAGAGTTCTCCTTTTCCAGTAGCCGAGAGGCAATCAATTTTTTGGACATCACTATATATGTGGAGAATAATGAATTACAGACAAAAAAACTTACACTAAAAATACAGATTCCTTAAGTTATATTAACGCAGCAAGTTGTCATCATCCCAACTGGCTTCGATCTATCCCTGCAGGGCAATTAAAAAAGAGCAAAAAGAAACTGCTCTAAAAGTGAACTTTACCAGCTACAGGCAGGTAGGATGCAGGATAATTTTACGGCCTGTGGTTATAATAAAAACTGGATAGAAAAGGCCACTAGAGAAACAGAGGCGCTAGATAGAGAAGTTCTATTGATGGACAAAAGTACAGAGTCCAAAGGAATAGATACTAAGAAAAAGGACTTTGGATGGGCCTTTATGACCACTTACAATAAACAGTACAGATCAATTGAAAAAAATCATGATACGCACTGGGAAATCTTAAAAAAGGACCTAGTAATAGGACCAGCCTTGCCTATTAAACCGGTGTGTATATATCAAAAGGCACTGAACATAGGCAACAGCCTTGTAAGGAGTGCCTGACCACCAGTAAAAGAACCTTAAAGAATTAAGTCAAAGGGCTTCTATAGGTGTATGTCTTGTATGGCCTGCAAAGAAATTAAAATGCCAAATCAAAGTAAAACAAGCCAAATTGATATTAATGAAAAATCCTTTGAGATAAAAGAATTCATAACATGCGCCACAAATAATGTGCTGTATGCAGTGGAATGTGAGTGTAAGCTAGTATATATAGGGCGGACCTCCAGACCGCTGAAAGTTAGGTTAGGAGAGCACATAAGGAATATTAAGAGGGGTCTGGTGTTATGCACACCAGTGCCTGCAGGAATGTACTGGTGTCAGAACTGTTATGCACTCCAGTGCCTGCAGGAATGTACTGGTGTTTGAACTGTTATGCACACCAGTGCCTGCAGGAATGTACTGGTGTCTGAACGGATAGGTATGCAAAACAAATGAACTCACAGACAGACTGGGGAATATGACATTACGTACACAGAAGGTGATAGGGTAACAAAATACACACAAAGTGAACAGAGAAGCCCAGAGGCTAAGGAACTGGGTGTCTCCCTAGTATTAGTAATGCTCAGATGGGAAAAGCAAGATGTTGTGTTTTAATACGTAGAGAACCCGAAATGCTGTTGCTAAGGGCAACAGCAAAACCCTAAAGGGTTACCAACGGGTGTGGCAGTAAACTCCTTGGTCAGAGATGGAATGATAGGATTGTGGAGACTCTCCTTGTGTCTAATTCTCACTTGCAGTGCACAGGTTCAGCTTACTGCCACTAAACTGACACCTGACACCTTGCACAGTGAGACAGGATTTAGGCAGGCAAGTCTTAGAATTCAGCCGCAAACTTGCTAAGTTCACAGAGTAGTAAAAGAACCCCAGCAAGTTAAACGACTGACTCCAGTCTTACTGCTAGGTCTGGATTGGCAGAGTGTAGTACCAAATCCCCAGGCCTATTTGCAGTAAGCAACAACAAATACAAAGCTACACAGTACTGGCTAACTTTCAGGAACTGACTAACCAACAAAGATTCAGCAGCATCTGCTTAACCTGAGAAGAGGCCTTATAAAGCAGGTGCTGTCCACGCCCCACTCAGACCTCACAGACTGTGAGCACAAAAACCAGCACCGGATCCCCTGCCGTGCACAGAGCCTGTAACCACTGCACAGCAAAAGACCCGAACCGGAGTATCAGCTGCGCTCAGGTTACTCCGCTAGCACTTGTCTCCCGGTTGCCATGACGACGTGGCAGCACAGGGCAGGAGACCCTAACAGTACCCCCCCTCTGACAAGGGGTCAAAGAACCCCTACCACCGGGTTTATCGGGGAACTGCGAGAAGAAAGAGCGTATCAGTCTGGGGGCATGAAGATCACAACTGCGCACCCACGACCGCTCCTCCGGGCCATACCCCTTCCAGTGCACCAAAAATGACAGCCGACCCCGAACCATCTTGGAGTCAAGAATCCTTTCAACAACAAACTCCCTCTGGCCACGTATCAGAAGAGGGGAAGGTCTTCCACTGGAAGAAGGATTACTAATCGCCCGTTTTAAAAGGGAACAATGAAATGTTTTATTGATACCCAAAGAACGGGGCAGATCTAACTGAAATGCCACCGGATTGATAACCCTGGTGATCTTATAAGGGCCGATGAATCGGGGGCCTAACTTATGAGATGGCTGTCTCAACTTCAAATTCTTGGTAGACAACCAGACGAAGTCTCCTAATTTGAAGCTGCAGGGTCTTTTCCGCTTATCAAAAACCCTTTTGGTCACTAATGACACAGACACAAGGGCTTTCTTCACTTTCCTCCAAATACCTCTAAGGACCGAAACCACAGAGACCCACCAGGCGTGGAGTCCAGGGGGTCAAAAGAATTGGCCTTAGGATGATGCCCATACACACAAAGGAAGGGAGAGATCCCTGTAGCAGAGTGAGCCGCGTTGTTATAGGCAAACTCCGCCATGGACAGATGAGCAACCCAGTCAGTCTGACACTTGGAGACATAACACCTGAGGAACTGCTCCAAGGACTGGTTCACCCTTTCAGTCTGCCCATTAGACTGCGGATGGTAGCCTGACGACAAGCTGACAGAAATCTGGAGATCGGAACAAAATGCCCTCCAGAATTTGGCCACAAACTGGGATCCGCGGTCAGAGACCACATCAAGTGGCAACCCGTGGAGACGCACAACATGCAGCATAAATAATTCAGACAGGCGTCTGGCCGATGGCAGCCCAACCAGTGGAACGAAGTGCGCCATCTTCGAAAACCTGTCAACGACAACCCAGATGGCTGTCATCCCCGAGGATTTGGGCAAGTCCACCACAAAATCCATTGAAATGTGGGTCCATGGCTTAGATGGGATAGAGAGTGGATGTAATGGGCCAACAGGAACCCCTCTAGGAGTCTTATTTCGGGCACAGATGTCACATGCCCGAACCCACTGATCCACATCCTTAGCCACCGAGGGCCACCACACCGCCCTAGATAGCAACTCCCGAGTTCTGGCAAAACCCGGGTGACCTGCCGACTTCTTGGCATGGAATTCCAGGAACACTCGCTGTCTTAACCTAGGAGGCACAAACAAAAGACCTACCGGAAGGTCTGGAGGAGCCTGCTCCTGTGCTCTAAGGACTAATGATAAGAGGTCCTGGGTAATGCCCACTTTAATACATGATGGGGACACAATGCGCAACGGCTCCTCGGTGGTCTCCTGGATTGGAGCAAAACTCCGCGAGAGCGCATCAGCCTTGATGTTTTTTGACCCAGGGCGATATGTTATCAAAAAATTAAAGCGAGCAAAAAACAAAGCCCATCGTGCCTGCCTGGCATTGAGACGCTTCGCTGACTCTAAATATGCCAGATTCTTATGGTCGGTGAGAATTGAGACCACAAACTTAGCCCCCTCAAGCCAGTGTCTCCACTCCTCGAGTGCATCCTTAATAGCCAACAATTCCCGGTTACCCACGTCATAATTCATCTCGGCAGGCGAAAATTTACGGGAAAAGTAAGCACAGGGATGAAGGCGATTATCAGACACTCCCATCTGAGAAAGCACTGCCTCAATACCCATCTCAGAGGCATCCACCTCCACCACAAAAGGACGCTCTGGATCTGGGTGTCGCAGCACCTTGGCCGATACAAATGCCCTTTTGAGACGGGCAAAAGCCGCTTTAGCCTCACAAGACCAGTGAGCAACATCCGCCCCTTTCTTAGTGAGTGCCACCAAGGGCGCCACTATAGACGAAAATCCAGCGATAAATAGTCTATAAAAATGCGCAAAGCCCAGGAAACGCTGAAGCGCCTTCAAACTAGTGGGCTGCACCCAATCCAGGACTGCCTGTACCTTGGAACCCTCCATTTGGAAACCTTCTGGGGAGATCATATATCCTAGAAATGCGATTTGCTGAACTTCAAACTCGCACTTCTCCAGCTTCGCCCCAAGCCGGTGGTCTCTGAGTTTCTGGAGGACTAAGCGTACATGCTTCCGATGTTCCTCCAGGGAATGGGAGAAGATAAGGATGTCATCTAAGTATACAACTAAGAATCTAGCCAAATATTCCCTGAGCACATCATTCATGAAATCCTGGAAGACTGCCGGGGCATTACAGAGCCCAAAAGGCATCACCAAATATTCATAATGCCCTGAGTGGGTATTAAAGGCAGTCTTCCATTCATCCCCCTCTCTTATTCGGATTAGATTGTACGCACCGCGTAGGTCAATCTTAGAAAAAATGGTGGCAGTACGAAGCTGGTCAAACAAGACCGAAATGAGGGGCAGTGGGTATGAGTTTTTAATCGTGATACGGTTCAATTCCCTGAAGTCGATGCAGGGTCGCAACGAACCGTCCTTTTTACCCACGAAGAAGAACCCCGACCCAACTGGAGACTGTGAAGGTCTGATAAATCCCTTAGCCAAGTTCTCCTGAATGTACTCTGCCATAGCCTGAGTCTCAGGACGTGACAGGGAGTACAACCTGCTCTTGGGAAGCTTAGCATTTGGCAACAAATCAATGGCACAGTCATAGGGGCGATGGGGAGGTAGTACCTCTGCAACTTTTTTGGAGAACACGTCCGCAAAATCTGCATAACACCCTGGCAATCCTGGCAAACTTAGCTGCGAGAGCCTGACTGGAAGGCTCAAGCAACTCCTGAAACAATCAGTACCCCAACTAAGAATCTCCCCAGAGACCCAGTCAAATTGAGGATTGTGGGCCCTTAACCAGGGTAACCCCAACACCAATGGGGCAAAAGTACAGACAGTCACATAAAAGGACAATTTTTCAGAGTGTGTGGCTCCAATAAACAAAGAAATCTGGCTAGTGCAAGAGGTAATTTTACCTTGGGATAATGGTTCCCCGTTTAACCCACAAATCTCAATTTCCGATGCCAAGGGTACTAAGGGAACAGAGTGTTTCAGGGCGAATTGGCGGTCCATAAAAACCTTGTCGGCCCCACTGTCCACAAAGGCCTCAGTCTTGACAGTTTGACCGAGGATCTTCAAGGTCACCGGAATGATAAAAGTCTTCTTGGGAAATTCTGACTTCTGGCCTGACAGGATATTTCCCATCACCCTCAGGCCCTGAAGTTTTCCGGCTTTTCTGGGCATGATACTACCACATGACCTTTTTTCCCACAGTACAAACACAACCCCTGCTGTCTCCTCCGCGTCTTCTCACGCGATGAGAGGCGGGTAGCCCCAATCTGCATAGGCTCCTCGGAAAATTCCTCAGAGTCTGAGGTTCCCTTGGGAAAGAAGGAAACCTCAGTCTCCCTTTCAAGCCTACGCTCTCTCAGCCGTCTATCCACCCGGATGGATAACTGCATGAGCTGATCCAAGCTATCAGGCAAGGGATATTGTACCAGTTGGTCCTTTATCTGGTTAGAAAGACCTCTTCGGTACTGGTGTCTCAGGGCTGGGTCATTCCACTGGGTATCATGGGCCAACCTCCGAAACTCCGTACAGTAAACCTCAACTGGCCTTCGCCCTTGCTTAAGGATCGAAATCTGAGCCTCGGCTGAGGCCGTCTTGTCAGGGTCATCATACAACATGCCCAGTGCCGTAAAAAAAGCATCAACACTTTTAAGCGACGGACAGTCAGCCTGCAACCCATATGCCCAGACCTGTGGGTCTCCTTGTAGCAAGGAAATCACTATGCCCACCCGCTGAATCTCTGACCCAGAAGACTGAGGCCTAAGCCGGAAGTATAGCTTGCAGCTCTCCTTGAAACAAAAGAACTGCGAGCGATCTCCAGAAAAACGATCCGGGAGATTTACTTTCGGCTCCTTAACCCCTGAAGGTGCTGCTGCTGCGGGAGCTCCGCCAGCGGCCTGGGAGGTGTGCATTTTAATGGACAAATCATTAAATTGTCGAGTCAGGACCTGCACCTGATCGACCACCTGTTGCAACGTATTTTGAGGGGTATGCTCCATATTCCCACAAAATTTCAACAGGAGTATTAGGCTGCTGAATATGTTATGCACACCAGTGCCTGCAGGAATGTACTGGTGTCAGAACTGTTATGCACACCAGTGCCTGCAGGAATGTACTGGTGTCTGAACGGATAGGTATGCAAAACAAATGAACTCACAGACAGACTGGGGAATATGACATTACGTACACAGAAGGTGATAGGGTAACAAAATACACACAAAGTGAACAGAGAAGCCCAGAGGCTAAGGAACTCGGTGTCTCCCTAGTATTAGTAATGCTCAGATGGGAAAAGCAAGATGTTGTGTTTTAATACGTAGAGAACCCGAAATGCTGTTGCTAAGGGCAACAGCAAAACCCTAAAGGGTTACCAACGGGTGTGGCAGTAAACTCCTTGGTCAGAGATGGAATGATAGACACAAGGAGAGAGTCTCCACAATCCTAATTCTCACTTGCAGTGCACAGGTTCAGCTTACTGCCACTAAACTGACACCCGACACCTTGCACAGTGAGACAGGATTTAGGCAGGCAAGTCTTAGAATACAGCCGCAAACTTGCTAAGTTCACAGAGTAGTAAAAGAACCCCAGCAAGTTAAACGACTGACTCCAGTCTTACTGCTAGGTCTGGATTGGCAGAGTGTAGTACCAAATCCCCAGGCCTATTTGCAGTAAGCAACAACAAATACAAAGCTACACAGTACTGGCTAACTTTCAGGAACTGACTAACCAACAAAGATTCAGCAGCATCTGCTTAACCTGAGAAGAGGCCTTATAAAGCCGGTGCTGTCCACGCCCCACTCAGACCTCACAGACTGTGAGCACAAAAACCAGCACCGGATCCCCTGCCGTGCACAGAGCCTGTAACCACTGCACAGCAAAAGACCCGAACCGGAGTATCAGCTGCGCTCAGGTTACTCCGCTAGCACTTGTCTCCCGGTTGCCATGACGACGTGGCAGCACAGGGCAGGAGACCCTAACATCTGGAAACCCATGCACTCTCTAATAATTTTAAGAGGGTGCATGGGTGTTAAATATCAGCTATTACACGATTTGTGGGCCTACAGTGGATACAGGGACATTGGAGAAGACGAGATATCTCCACCCAATTGGCTAAGGCTGAAATGCGGTTAATACACTGCTCAAAAAAATAAAGGGAACACTAAAATAACACATTCTAGATCTGAATGAAGGAAATATTCTTATTAAATGCTTTGTTCTTTACATAGTTGAATGTGCTGACAACAAAATTACACAAGAATGATCAATGGAAATCAAATTTATTAACCCATGGAGGTCTGGATTTGGAATCACACTCAAAATTAAAGTGGAAAAACACACTACAGGCTGATCCAACTTTGATGTAATGTCCTTAAAACAAGACAAAATGAGGCTCAGTAGTGTGTGTGGCCTCCACGTGCCTGTATGACCTCCCTACAATGCCTGGGCATGCTCCTGATGAGGTGGCAGATGGTCTCCTGAGGGATCTCCTCCCAGACCTGGACTAAAGCATCCGCCAACTCCTGGACAGTCTCTGGAGCAATGTGGTGTTGGTGGATGGAGCGAGACATGATGTCCAAGATGTGCTCAATTGGATTCAGGTGTGGGGAACGGGCGGGCCAGTCCATATCATCAATGCCTTCATCTTGCAGGAACTGCTGACACACTCCAGCCACATGAGGTCTAGCATTGTCTTGCATTAGGAGGAAGCCAGGGCCAACCGCACCAGCATATGGTCTCACAAGGGGTCTGAGGATCTCATCTCGGTACCTAATGGCAGTCAGGCTACCTCTGGCGAGCACATGGAGGGATGTGTGGCCCCCCAAAGAAATGCCACCCCACACCATTACTGACCCACTGCCAAACCGGTCATGCTGGAGGATGTTGCAGGCAGCAGAACGTTCTCCTTGGCGTCTCCAGACTCTGTCACATCTGTCACATGTGCTCAGTGAGAACCTGCTTTCATCTGTGAAGAGCACAGGGCGCCAGTGGCGAATTTGCCAATCTTGGTGTTCTCTGGCAAATGCCAAACACCCTGCATGGCGTTGGGCTGTAAGCACAACCCCCACCTTGGACGTCGGGCCATCATAGAGTCTGTTTCTGATCGTTTGAGTAGACCGATGCACATTTGTGGCTTGCTGGAGGTCATTTTGCAGGGCTCTGGCAGTGCTCCTCCTGTTCCTCCTTGCACAAAGGCAAAGGTAGCGGTCCTGCTGCAGGGTTGTTGCCCTCCTACACGTCTCCTGATGTACTGGCCTGTCTCCTGGTAGCGCCTCCATGCTCTGGACACTACGCTGACAGACACAGCAAACCTTCTTGCCACAGCTCGCATTGATGTGCCATCCTGGATGAGCTGCACTACCTGAGCCACTTGTGTGGGTTGTAGGCTCCATCTCATGCTACCACTAGAGTGAAAGCATCGCCAGCTTTCAAAAGTGACCAAAACATCAGCCAGAAAGCATAGGAGCTGAGAAGTGGTCTGTGGTCACCACCTGCAGAACAACTCCTTTATTGGGGGTGTCTTGCTAATTGCCTATAATTTCCACCTGTTGTCTATTCCATTTGCACAACAGCATGTGAAATTGATTGTCAATCAGTGTTGCTTCCTAAGTGGACAGTTTGATTTCACAGAAGTGTGATTGACTTGGAGTTACATTGTGTTGTTTAAGTGTTCCCTTTATTTTTTTTTGAGCAGTGTATATGATATGGGTACCCTTCAACTGGGAGGGTTAAACATAGATTTCGAAGTAAAATGGTTCTTGTAGTGTTTAGTGTCAGTACCGGTTTTAGATTTTAACTAGTGTTGAATACCTGTATATGCATTTTGATTTAAGAAACTGCATGTCTTATTTATAATGGAAGCTTACTATGTGTTTTTCTATTTATAGAGAATTTGATCCATATTTATCTATATGAGTGTTGAATATAATTATTGGCCCCCAAGGACATTAAAATATCTAAGCAGTCCGGGATCTGAATTGTAATGCAGTCACCATAAAAACCTTTGCTACTAACGCTCTAAGATGCCGCTGATCGCGGGAGAATGGTTACCGCGACAACGAGAGTATACAACGGCCACATGACCGATGACGCGGTAACGCACGCTTCTTCGTGTGACCGGAAGATGAGATTCTGGGTGTGCTCACATGAGGAAGGCGGAGACAGTACTGAAGGAGAGGATTACGTCCCCTCCAGAGATCACGTGACCGGACTGTCAGATCGTTGCGTTACTCTGATTGGAAGCACTCAGAGAGGGTGTCATAGGGAGGTTTTCCTGGCGCACGAGTGTCAGAGACTAATAGGATTATCACTGTATAGTGACCAGTTGTGCCGGGACCAATCACAAGAGAGAGAGGGATTTTTAAACCGGATCGGGAAACAGACAAGGCATTCACAGAGGGAGCTGACCTTGAGAAAGACCCAGGCAGGGTCGAAACGCGTGCGTGGCCCAGTGGACTTACCTGACCAGAGCAGGATGTGGTACGATCTATGCCAGATCAGGGAGGCGGATTGACACCAGAGAACTCTCCGGCTGCAGCCGGAAAGGGCTGATGTCTATGTCTACACACTTGTAGAACTGTTATTTGCCAGTTCTTACCTTTTTTCTGGTAATTACCCATTTCCTTCACCTGTGCAGGATTGAGTCCACTAAAGAATGCCAAACAGCATGTGCTGTATAATCTAACTGACAGAAAGTGGTGTATTCCAGGATGTCATTTAGTATTTATTGTTTTATGTATTGTGATCATGTGTAATTAAAAACCTTTTAACCTAAAGGTACTGCACTATGTCATACATTTTTCTTTCTTTTTTCGGTCTATTGGGCTAAAAGAAAGAGACTACAAGAATATGACTGTAATTGACCTCCATACAGCGCTGACTCAGTGGTATCCTATATGTTTGTAGTCAACCCTAACCCTCCCAGCAGCATAACCATAATCTCCCCTCCCCACAGCCTAACCCTAATCTTCCCTTGCCACAGCCTAACACTCCCTGCATCCTAACTCTAACCCTCCCTGCAGCCTAACCCTAACCTTCCCTCCCCACAGCCTAACCCTAACCCTCCCTGCATCTTAACCCTTCCTCCCCACAGCCTAACCCTAACCCTCCCTGCATCCTAACCCTTCCTCCCCCACCTAAGCCTAACCCTCCCTGCATCCTAACCCTTCCTCCCCCACCTAAGCCTAACCCTCCCTGCATCCTAACCCTTCCTCCCCCACCTAAACCTAACCCTCCCTGCAGTCTAACCCTAATCCTCCTGCAGTAAGTGTACCTGCGATTGCAATGTGTTAACGAGTGTAGTATGGTATGCCGGCGGCCGGGCTCCCAGCGACCGACATACCGGCACCGGGAGCCCGACCCCTGGCATACCGACAGCGTGGCGAGCGCAGATGAGCCCCTTGCGGGCTCTCTGTGCTTGCCACGCTGCGGGCACGGTGGCGCGCGCCCTATTTGTCAGAGAATATGAATGATAACTCACAAGCTTTTCTTTCACTCATGGTTAGTGGTTGGGTGAAGCCATTTATTGTCAAACAACTGTGTTCACTCTTTTTAAATCATAATGACAACAGAAACTACCCAAATGACCCTGATCAAAAGTTTACATACCCCAGTTCTTAATACCGTGTATTGCCCCCTTTAACATCAATGACAGCTTGAAGTCTTTTGTGGTAGTTGTGGACGAGGCTCTTTATTTTCTCAGATGGTAAAGCTGCCCATTCTTCTTGGCAAAAAGCCTCCAGTTCCTGTAAATTCTTGGGCTGTCTTGCATGAACTGCACGTTTGAGATCTACCCAGAGTGGCTCAATGATATTGAGGTCAGAACCTTCACTTTATTCTGCTGTAGCCAATGACAGGTCGACTTGGCCTTGTGTTTTGGATCATTGTCATGTTGGAACGTCCAAGTACGTCCCATGTGCAGCTTCCGGACTGATGAGTGCAAATTTTCTGATAACATGCTGCATTCATCTTGCCATAAATTTTGGCCAAGTTTCCAGTGCCTTTGTAGCTCACACATCCCCAAAACATCAGCGATCCACCTCCGTGTTTCACAGTAGGAATGGTGTACCTTTCATCATAGGCCTTGTTGACTCCTCTCCAAATGTAACGTTTATGGTTGTGGCCAAAAAGTTAAATTTTGGTCTCATCACTCCAAATGACTTTGTTCCAGAAGTTTTGAGGCTTGTCTCTGTGCTGTTTGGAGTATTGTAAGCGGGATGCCTTGTGGCATATGCGTAGTAATGGCTTTCTTCTGGCGACTCGACCATGCAGCCCATTTTTTCTTCAAATGCCTCCTTATTGTGCATCTTGAAACAACCACACCACTTTTTCAGAGAGCCCTGTATTTCAGTTGAAGTTATTTGTGGATTTTTCTTTGCATCCCGAACAATTTTCCTGGCAGTTGTGGCTGAAATTTTTGTTGGTCTACCTGACCGTGATTTGGTTTCCACAGAATCCCTCATTTTCCACTTCTTAATTAGAGTTTGAACACTGCTGATTGGCATTCTCAATTTCTTGGATGTCTTTTTATATCCCTTTCCTGTTTTATACAGTTCAATTACCTTTTCCCGCAGATCCTTTGACAATTCTTTTGCTTTTCCCATGACTCAGAATCCAGACACGTCAGTGCAGCAATGGATGAAAGATGCAAGGGTCTTTCAGGTGTCCAGAAACTCACTGACCTTTTATACACACACACTGATTACAAGCAAACAGATCACAGGTGAGGATGGTTACCTTTAGTAGCTATTCAAACCCGTTTGTGTCAACTTGTGTGCATGTTATCAGGCCAAAATCTCCAGGGTATGTAAACTTTTGATCAGGGTCATTTGGGTAGTTTCTGTTGTCATTATGAATTAAAAAGAGTAAACACAGTTGTTTGACAATAAATGGCTTCACCCAACCACTAACCATGAGTGAAAGAAAAGTTTTTGAGTTATCATTCATATTCTCTGACAAATGGCCAGAAAATCACAAATTCTGCTAGGGTATGTAAACTTATGAGCACAAATGATATACATATATATATATATCAGTGGCGGAACTAGCGAGCAGTGGGCCCATGTGCGACAAAATGGCTTGCCCCCCCCCATCCCATCCAAGTCCACCCCCTCACCCCTGGAGAGGATCTGGTGAGGGGGACCTGCTCAGGGAAGTGGATACCTAGCAACAGTGCCGTAACTAGACATTTTAGCACTGTGTGCAAGAAATGGCATTGGAGCCCCACCCCAGCATGCAAAATAGGGGCAGTGCGCGCCGTAGGTGTGCGCAAAAATACATAGTGGCGTGGCTTCGTGGGGAAGGGGTGTGGCCACAAAATAATACCAATTCATAAAACGGTGCACAGTAGTCTCCATTATTCAAATTACGCCGCACAGTAGCACCACTACACCAGGTAGAGACCCTTTTATACCTTACGGCGGACAGATTCCCCTTTTTACACATTACAGCAGACAGCGTCCCCTTTTTACACATTACGGCAGACAGCGTCCCCTTTTTACACATTACGGCAGACAGCGTCCCCTTTTTACACATTACGGCAGACAGCGTCCCCTTTTTACACATTACGGCAGACAGCGTCCCCCTTGTTACACATTACGGCAGACAGCGTCCCCCTTGTTACACATTACGGCAGACAGCGTCCCCCTTGTTACACATCACGGCAGACAGCGTCCCCCTTGTTACACATAGTGGCAGACAGCGTCCCCTTGTTACACATAGCGGCAGACAGCGTACACTTTTTTCACATAACGGCAGACAGCGTGCCCTTGTTAAACATAGCGGCAGACAGCGTACACTTTTTACACATAACGGCAGACAGCGTGCCCTTGTTACACATTACGGCAGACAGCGTGCCCTTGTTACACATTACGGCAGACAGCGTGCCCTTGTTACACATTACGGCAGACAGATTCCCCCTGTTTACACATTGCGGCAGGCAGATTCC